>NC_056728.1:503667625-503967625 GCF_019279795.1 Protopterus annectens | reverse complement strand
TCTGATTGAAAAGAAGTTACTTTTAGCCAGGTTTCAGATATTGGTCCTACATGTGGTTGTTCAGTTGTTAACAAAGCTTTTAGGTTTGTCCATGTATTATTTATGCTGCAAATGTTCAGTGAGATAATTGTATGGTCTTTTGTTGTGGCTCTGTTATGAAATTGATTTGGTTGGAGAATTCTGAAGAGCTAAAGTTTAAGTATATGTCTTGTGCTATTAATAGTCTTAATAAGTCAAGGTAGAGTTTTGTAAGTATGCCCTTTAAGGGATTTTTGGTGATGTAAATATTTTGTAGTAGGCAGGTCTGGGTTAAGAGTAAATGTTTATTAGTATAAGTTCAGTAACATGTAGTGGTATGGATATTTAATACAGTGTGATGCTTTGGAACTTTTGGAGGGTGTAGAGAAGAGATAGGGTGATACTTACTAAGACCAGAAGTCTGATATGTGACATACTGAGTAGTGGTTGTTGTCTTACATATGACTCTTTATAGTAATCAGATGGTATGGAAACCAAGAGTTTTATATATATAGTAAGAGGTAATGTGTTAGTATGCAAAGAGGTCTTAGAGTTTGGATGACAGTGGAGGGGTGGTGGGATTCCTTATGTTTTTGGTTTAGTAGAAAAGAGAAAGTTGTAGTAGATTGTAGAGCTGTAAGAGACAGACTGTGATATCAGGGTTGTTAAATGAAGAGTAGTATGTGAGCAGGACTGCACAATAAGCATATGGTATGTGAAAATAGTATGGTAGACATGTGGTGTTTATATCATGTTATCGAAAGATGAAAATAGCGAACGCTATTTAATCGAACCTAAAATATCTAAACCACATAATATCGAACATTCAGAACAGCAAATTTTTTCCTTGGGAAAAAATTTGCTGTTCCGAAACACATACACACAACACAAGCACACCTAAAAAACAACAATACACACACATACACTTATAATCCTACAACTAACCCTACACTAAACTATACATACACTACTATCTATCCATTTACTTTAACACAAACCCTAACCCTAAGGTCCGTTGCTCATGCACACTCACCTAACCCACACCCTAACTCACTTAACCCACCCCTAAACCTAATTCACCTAACTCGCGCCCTAACCCTAAATCACCTAACCCGTGCCCTAACCCTAACTCACCTAACCCAGCGCCCTAGTCCTAACAACCACACAATTGCACACTTACCTGAACCCGACTCGTAAATCTCCACCACAGCTCTGAAAATAGCAAAGCCACAGAATCGGCCAACCAAATTCATTCCCTAGGAAAGAATTCAGTGTTCTGCAGCTTTGCTATTTTTAGTGTTCGATTAAAATGGGTCGATATTAGAACATTGGAAGTTTTAAAACTTCAGCGTTCTGATATAGACCTGACATTTGGCTATCATTTGGGTTTTGTGACTGAGCAGTAGTATAAGTTCAACATTAGTTGGCATATTGGTTAAAGTGTTTACCTCACAGACAAGAGGTCCAGAGTTTGATTTGCACCAAGGGAAATTGGCTGGGGTTAAAATGATCCTTAATGGCAGTTAGCCTAGTACCTATCTATGAACCTAATTTCTACTTAGACTGTGATGTGGTAGCCCACTTGCCACCTTGTTAAGTATGTGATAGGCAGCCTATCTGAACTTTCGCTGTGATGAGATGGAAGTGGGAAAAAGAAGATTAGAGTCAGGAGAGAGACAGAGAGAAATGGAGGGGATAGGGAGGAGGTGATTGAAGGAAAGAATAAGGGCAACAGGGAAGATTTGTACTGCTAATTATGTTGAAATTATAGTACTAGTAATGGGAGAGGGCTTGCCCAATTGTGATGTGTGCTATGGATTGTACGGAATAATAAAGAGGAACAGATGTGTTACAGTAGTGGAGATAGATGAGAGACAAGACAGAGATAGCCCTACTGTAGTGGCGGCTGGTGACTTCAAACCAAAGGGGGGCTGCAGGAGACAGTTGAATGGGTGGGGCCAATGGGAATGGGTATGACCTACTAGAATGGGGCAGAGCTATGCTCAAAACCACAAAAACTGGGACTTTAATTAAAAACGCTGCCATGGGTGCCAAACCGTCATTATGAGAGTCCAGTCAAGACAAAATGAAGTATAGAAGAAAAACTATTTCAATGCATTGACTACATGACAACTTATTAGTATCTAGATGGCAACAAAAACGTTGTGAGGCATGACAAAATAAATTACTTTGTAAATGCATTACTGGAATGCCAGTCAAAATCAAGAAAAAAAACAAGCAGCACTCAACTCAAACCATTTCTTGCACTGCAGTTCTAATTATAATTTATATTCAACTTTATAAAAGTACCAAGTAATATGCTGAAAGTAGCAATCCCTGTGATACCCCCACTTGTAAAAATGTTTCGTATTCAAAAAAGACCTGCTGCCTGACAACTATCTACTTGTTTCATGGGGAAAACATGATCAAAGTAAAAAAATGAACAGCAAACAAGAAACAAGCCCAAGATAAATTGCTTAAACGATTACTGCACAGGTTATGGACCACACATGATAGACTGGAATTCTATTTAGTTTACTGGTAAAGCCTGCAAAGATAACTGCAAGTCTCCAACAAATGTAGTGAGCTTCTGAAAATACTGTAATCCTGTTCTTTATTACAAGTACTGTCATATGCATTTCAATACCTAAGGCTTATACGTTATCTAGTTATGTAAATATTCTCTACATGGTAACAACAAAAAGGCTTTCAATATTGGTAATTCTTTAACAGTATGCTTATTAAAGCTTACTTGCATCTTATAATCTCAGACAAGCTTACCTGGTGTTCATTAAAGCATTTCTACTTAAACACAGAGCAACAGGCAGTGCAACAACATGCATTTTCTGAATAATAATAAGCATAAATCAACAGTATAAAAATATGACAGAAAACCAGAACAGTCTGCAAAATCAAGCACACAGATTCATGAACAGTCTATGCAAGAATAGTCTATTCTTGCACGGACTGTTCTGTGTAGGAATACAGCAGCAGCGCCCTACATATTAATGGGGGAACGCTGCTGTATTCCTACACCTCCACAATCTGTGTACGAGTGCAGGGGGCATGTATAAGTCCTGCATGGAGATTTAAACACACCCCCTGCACTCACAAAGTGCCATATGGCACTTTCAAACAGGGAAGTAGCATAATATTAGAGCCTGGCTCTAATATTATGCATTATTTCAGTGTCCGTGGACACTGAAATGTAAAACTAGCATGTCAGTGTCCATGGATACTGAAATAAGAAAAAAAGCACACAATCCCTAAGAAGTAGCCCACACACTACATGACTGTCCCTGGAATGGCCAGATCCCTACCCCACATGCCTACAACCTGCTGATAAATATATGTAATAATTTAATATTTCTTTTTATTTTTTTATTTTATAATAAAAAAAAGTTTAAGCACAGCACAGCGGGTTTGCATGCTGCAGTGCAGGTTAAATGCTGTTTGAGAGTCAAACAGAATTCTGAAGGAAAAATCCTCATTGCTGATGTAGTGTAGTGATTAGAGCACTGCTTTAGTATGCAAGCCATGCATGGTTTGAATCCCACATCTGGCTAATATATTTTATGAGTGGAAGCAGTTGTAAATTATTTTTTATGAATTGGAATGATATTTCTAAGTCATATGCCTCACATGTGGTAGTGTAGGGCTGGGAAAATGCCATATGGAAATGTAAAAAGATTTTTTGATTTCTTTTTAAATAATTGTTTGAGGCCAGCTAAGCCTGCCACAGCTCTGCTGAAACTAGCTAAAGGATTACTTAAGCATGAAAATATAAGCAATCCTTAGCAACTGGGTTTAAGCTGATGTAAGCAGACATAAGCGCCACTTAGCTTTGCTTGGTGCCACACAAACCCACTTACAACTGCTTACAAGTGCCTTAATCACTCAATATCCACCAGCCCTTCTTCTGGCCAGCAACAAAATAATCAGCTGTGCTCAGTCTTCAGCCCGGGATGCTATACATCATACTCACAGCAACTTACCACTAGGCCATCTTAGCTGTAAGATGCTAAGATGCTTTTTACAACATATCATGCAGTACAGTCAGTTTACAATAGGAAAGACACACTGTGCAATCAGGAATGATTGTCATCTACAAATATATACATGAAAAAAATATTTACATATACAGAGAGTTAGATAGATATGTGTGGAGATACATATATATGTACAATAATATACAGATATATTACCAAGAAATACTGCTGTGTATATACATATATATATATATATATATATATATATATATATATATATATATATATATATATATATAGCTATAAAAGAAAAAATATATATACATACATGTCTCTAAATGCCCATACAAAAATATGCTTCTGAAAGACCACCGATAACTGGGGCAGCATGCACAGTTGGATATGAAAGGATACAAAAGGACCCAGGACACTCACATCTGCCCCCCCCAAGTCCAAATAATAAGTGAACAGTACACGGCTACAAAACCACGATAGGCCATATCCAATGGCCAGACATATACAGTGCCCTCTTAGCAAAACAACTACAATGAGTGAAGATATTAAACAAAAATATAAACATCCAGTAATTCACACAAGTCCATTTTACTCTGATGTCTTTGCCAAAGCCTTCAAGGAGTAACACATACAAGAAATACTTGCCTTAATTAGAAGAAGCAATTAACACTTAAGTACATTTAAACACACAGCCTCCAATTACAATCTTCATTCAATGTCCTGGGGGATAAAGTATCACATTTAAAAACATGCATTGATTCTGTACATGACAATTGTTCTTTCATGACTCTTTGATCAAACTGAGAAACAGACTCTTTTAAAACCAGTACCTTGTAACCCACTACACTTAATTATATGTATATACACAGGCTCCAATTACACTACTCATTTAACCCCTTAGCAGACAAAGTATCACATTTAAGAATTTAAACTGATTCTGTACACAACAAATCTTTCATGACTACTACCCCCATGGCGAGAATTATTGAAATGTACAGCTATAGAACTGTCTTCTTCCTCATCAGTAATATGTCTCACATATTCTAAAAGCCTAGTTTTATAACACTTGTTACTCTCCCCCACATAAACTATGTTACAAGGGCATCTAAGATCATTCGCCATACACCAACCTCTTGAATGTACAGAGTCCCACATGTTGTCCACTCTTTCCCCTCAGCAGGAATGACAGAACAAACTAATGGTAAACCCTATCTATCATCCTTCTACTGTATGGCATCTGTACAAAGCCTGACATAATTTGGGACAGAGGCATACTTGAAATATTGCTGTTATACACTGAGAAAATTGCTGGTGTTGCAGGATTTGTTGTCACATATCTTTTCTGAGGGATATAAAGTCTGAAACCCAAATGGATGTTGGTATGTACTGATTGCAATCACGAGAGTATGCTACTGATTTGCCAAGGACAACACGTGTCTGGGGAACAGACCAAACATAACAGGCAAACCTCTGGCCATCATGTGGATAGCCTTACAGTTGAGAGCTGTGCAGACACATAACTTTGTCAGACTGAAACCCATGCAGAAGTAGCATGTTCAGACAAACCCTGTTAAACAAGCAGTGTTCAAAACATATAACAGCAATGCTTACATTCTGCCCCTAAGTCTTGAATCTTCTCTACCATTTAGTTGACTTGTCTCCACAGGTCTTGTTCTAAGAGGTATTAGCTCACACACCTCCAGGATCTCTTCCTCACAGGTAAGGGAAAGGGCCAACGCCCACATGGAGTACTCAGCTATAGAAGTGTGTTGCCATGACATTGGCTACTGGAATAACTACACAGCTGCTCTGCATGCAATCAGCAACTGAGGTACACCAATTGGTGCTCAGGCCATCACATGGTCATGAGGATTACCTACAAAAGGCAAGCTGCCATATATTCATACCACCTTTGTCATAGTGCAAAGCTGAAGTAGTGTGAGAAAAAAAAAAACAAAACAAAAGAATATATCCATGAAAAAATGCAGAAAAAAAGGTATGTGAAACAAGTAAGCATGTAATTGAATGCACTAGGTGGTCTGTAATAATGGAAAATAGGGGTTTGAAAGCATATGTCTCAACAAGACTTGCAGTACTGATGTACTGCTGAACAGCACTGATGGCCATAGCATGTGGCTCTGTCTGTAGTGACTAGACCAGCTACTGGGATGCTGCACATATCCATATGTTACCTGTGCATATAACTATGATACACATTTTGTCTTGTAAATATAACACAACTATACAAAGTATGTGCAGAGGAAGGTACTGCTGTAGATGTGCGTGTTGAACTGCATGTTATTTACTGAGCTCATACCACTCAACTGTCCAGTGTTCTGCACACTGACCATATGTGTGCCTCATATTTGTAGTCATTTACCAACAGAGTTGTGTTATGTCAGTCAAGTCAAATCATTGCTAAATCTGTGAAGGCTGACATTAAAACATCCCCCTTCATTGTCCTCTGGCTTTTCCTATTCGGGATTGCACATTGGATCATCTGTTGCCAGTTCTGCCTGTCCTCTGAATCTTGCTCTCTGACATCAACCACCTGCATGTCCTCTCTCACCACATCCAGAAACCTTATCTGAGGCCTTCCTCTCTTCCTCTTACCTAGCAGCTTCATCTTTACCATCTTTTTCACAATATACTCAGCACCCCTCCTCAGCACATGTCCAAACTGATGTAATGCTGCCTCTCCAACATTGTCTCATATCCGTCCAACATGGCCTGAGCCTGTCATATACACATTGCTAAACATGTGCACCTGTGTCACACCCAGTGCAAATCATAACATCTATAACTCTGCCATGTGCAGCTCTGACCCCTGCCTTTTTGTCAATGCCACTGTCTCCAACCCATATAACATTGGTGGTCTCACTACCCTCTTGTAGACCTTACATATCATGTTTTCTGGTACTCGTCTGTCACATATCACTCCTGACACTCTTCTCCACCCTCTCCATCCTGCCTGTATTCTCTTCTTCACCTGTCCTCCATACTCCTCATTACTCTGAAATGTTGATCCCAATCATTTGAACACCTCCACCTTTGCCAGCTGTATTCCATGCATCCTCAACATTCCGCTATCCTTCCTCTCATTCACACACAGATATTCTGTCCTAGTGCTGCTGACCTTTATTCCTCTCCTCTCTAGAGCATATGTCCACCTCTCCAGGGTCTCCAAAAGCTGTTCCCTACTCTCAATACAGATCACAATGTCATCTGCAAACAGCATAGTCAATGGGGACCCCCCTTATGATCTTGTCTGTCAACCTGTCCATCACCATTGCAAATCAGAAAGGGCTCACAGCTGATCCCTGATGTCATCCCACCTCCACCTTAAACACATCCATCAATCCCAATGCAGACCTCAATACTGTCACACCACCCTTGTACATATCCTGTACCCTCCTACATATATCTCTTCCACTCATGACTTCATCATACAATACCACAACTCCTGTCTAGGCACCCTGTCATATGCTGTCTGTAAGTCCAGGAAGACACAGAGAAACTCCTGACCTTCACTGTATTCCACCAGTAACAGTTTCAGAGGAAACATCACATCATTAGTGCCCTTTCCACGCATTACACCATACTGCTGACCAATATACCTCACCTCCCTGCGTAACTTAGATTCCAATACTCTTACCCATAACTTCATGCTATGACTGGTCAATGTTATCCCTCTGTAGTTATCCCAGCTCTGCACATCAACCTCATTCTCAACACCGTACCCAAGCACTTTCTCTCCACTCTTTATGCAACCTCACACTTCCCAAGATATCAGTAAACAGTCTGGCTAACACACCACTGCCATTCCCCTAAACAACCCCATGCTTCCACAGGTGTGGAATGTGGACCAACAGGCATGCCAGTATTCATCCTCTTCATAGCTATCCTCACATCCTCCTTGTTAAGCCATTGCACTTCCTGATTCACCATAACCACATCATCCAACCATCTCTATCTCATTTTCTTCAGTCATCAGCCTCTCAAAGTACACTGTCCATGTGTTCAACACATTCTCCTCGCTTGTGAGTACCTATACCTCATCATCCTTTATCTCCCTTTTCTGCTGCATATCTTTCCTAGCTCAGTGCATCTGTCCAGTCAATCAGTACAATTCCTTTCATCCCTCCTTAGTGTCCAGCCTGTCATTGAACTCTTCATATGCCCATCCTCAGCCTTTGCCACCTCTCTCTTTGCCATGCACATCATCTCTTCATACTCATGCCTACTTTCCTCATCTCCTGACAATCCCACTCTTTCCCCAACCTCTGTCTCTGTATACTGTCTAGTACTTTTTCAGTCCACCAACAGGTGCCCTTGTACTGCTTCGTCCATCCACATGTCACCACAAGCACCTGTCTAGTTGTCTCCCTTACCAACTCTGCTGTACTTAACCAGATATTTATTAGATTGTCACTGCCACCCAGTGCCTGTCTGAACTCTTCCCTGAACTCCACCTCACAATCACCCTTTTCCAATTCACACCATTTGATCCTTGGTGCTGCTCCCACACTCCTCCTCATCTTGATCACCAACATCATCTCACATTCCAAAATTCTCTGCTGGCTAAATACACTTTCCCCTGTCACCACTTTATAGTCTCCAATCCCCTTCAAACTGGCCCTCATACATTGGATGTATTCCACCTGTGTGCATCTTACACCACTCTTGTAAGTCACCCTATGCTCCCCCCTCGTGTGATATTGCATATTCACCACAGCCATGTCCATCATTTTTGCAAAATCCACTAACATCTCACCGTCTCCACTCCTTTTAACATCATACATGCCCATCAATTCTCCATCCCCTCTGTTCCTTCACCAACATGCCCATTGACATCTGCTGCAATAACCAGTCTGTCACCCTTGGGTACAGCCATTGCCACATCATCCAACTGACATCAGATTTCTCTTTCTCATCCATCGCACAAACAATTTGCATAGCATATGCACTAACAACAGTCATCATTACACTATCAGCTTACAGCTTCAGAAACATCACTCTATCAGACACCTATGTCATCCTCCAAAAACACTCTTGGCATACTGTTCCTTCAGCAGAAGCTCTACCCCCTTCCACATCCAGTCCACACCTTGATAGCACAAATGTGATCTGCCTACCACACACGCAGCCATAATCCCCGTCCATGTGGTATCTTGCGCACACAATATATCAACCATCCCCTGGCCATCATATCAGCTAGCCTGGTCCCTCTACCACTCATATTGCCAACATTAACATTTTTTACCCTCAATACCACCCTCCTAGCCTTTCCCCTCTCTTCCTGCCATATGACTGTTGGACCTCCTCCAGGGGATGCCTGTCAGTGCAAAGGCTACTGTGCTATTGAATGACTCAAGTATGTTAGAGCAATATTGGGACACTGTCACTGATTTTGTCCCATTGCACCCATGTATGCATGACATCCTACAGATGTCCTGCCATAACAAGTTGAGAGGGATGACTGCACTGCAAGAGTGTGAATACAGTGTGCCATAGTGACATAGAACAGACATGTATGTGAGGTGTTACCCATGCACATGTCAGTATGGGTAGGTGTATGTGTCCACCTCATGAAAACAGACATGGGATGCAAAATGTTAGTTAA
Organism: Protopterus annectens; assembly: GCF_019279795.1. Taxonomy (NCBI): domain Eukaryota; kingdom Metazoa; phylum Chordata; order Ceratodontiformes; family Protopteridae; genus Protopterus; species Protopterus annectens. The sequence continues at coordinate 503,957,980 of NC_056728.1, read as the reverse complement.
AAAGCTGCACATGTTGCACATGTGTATAATCTTAGTTACTGTGCACCAGAAAGAGTGATGTTACTACAGCTACTGGTTGTTGCATTGCCCTGACACAGCCATGGTTAGTACAATAAGCATGAATATTATTACTAAATTGGAGAGGTGTCCAACTGTTTTATGACTTTGTGGCCATGTCCACTACAAAAAACTGATTAAACATATACATGGCTGTATGGATTCATCAATACCTTACTTGTCATACCTGCCTCCACCAATGTAGAGTAATCCCCTTTGCTGGACAGCAGCATTACACAAACAACAGGCTTGGTCCCTATAGTGGCTGTACAGGGAAAAGTAGGGGCAGGAACCAACCTGGCATCAAGTCAGCCATTATCTGAACAAGCATATAAGGTCACAGGTGGATTACTGTAATGCCAACTATGAGTACAAATTAGAAACATCCACCAAGGACAATCACAAGGCCATCTTCCCATATGTCTGTGAACTGAGAGACAACAAACCAACCCAAGCAGTAATGGTGGCCAATCAGATCACATACACACACAACATAGCTACAGGCAACCTGATGCAGATAGGGTTAAGGCAAACATACCCCCTGACTCAGCATCACTCTGGGTGGATATGTACTGCACCCACACCCCTCCCATCATCACCAGTGAGCAGGTACATATTGCCTACTGAAAGGCAACAAATGTAAGTATCCATGGGACGTCATATCATCCCTGTCTGCATCGTACATGAACTCAGGCATGTGCTCCCAGCTGTATAGCACACTATAGTCACACCAAGCCGCAACAACATCCACACACCATCTGCATGTAAGATGGACATTTACACAGACCTGAATGAGGAATGAGGGATTATGCAAATAACTCGCCCTCACTGAAGGCAGTATGACTCTTCAGGACCAGGAGCGCAATGCAAGCTGATACTGTGCTGATAGATTACAGGGGTATGGTGTGGTTGTAAGTGATGGCTATTAGTATAGTTGTAAGTGTTGGCTACTGGTATTCAAGGCACATGTGCAAGTACTAGACATACTGTTGCCAAATGTATGGGGTCTTGTGATGTGTTTTCCTGTTAGTGTCTACCAGGTGCAATGTCACATCACCGACAGGAAGCTTTCCCACCAGCAGAATGCAACCTGATAATGGCCGCCATAATACAGAACCACACAGTACTGTTTGGCCAAAGCCAGAAACATCTGCAGGAGAGGACCCCCTTGTGTGATGACCCTGTCCACAGAGTAAATTAGGTGGGCCTGTGTTCACTTATATATGAGCAGGTGCGGTATCATGCCACCAACCTCATACTCTATGCCGAGCAAAGGGCTGCTGCCATGGTCAGGGACCCCATAACCACAGGTGGGGGCCCAGCCATGCAGCCCCCACTGACACCAAATGAGGAGCTCCTTGCCAAGCTTGGGCCACCCATCACAGTGTAACACCAGGACACAAAGCCCCACTTACTGGAGGTGGGAGGTACCCACGCAATGGACAAGGAGCATGCAGGTAAGGTCCCAGTGGGGATTAGTAGACTACTGTATGGTATATACCTGTATCTGCACAGTATCTGCAGGCATGTTTCAGGTCAGATTGCAGTTGTGGATGGGGATTTCTAATGCACAGAAGTGCAAATCTATGGTGAAGGACAGCAAGTTGTGTAGTAGTGGGTGTTGTACTGTAAATGTGCAGACAAGCTGCATCCATCCTTTACCAAGGGCACATGTGAGTTTGCTGACAATATCTCTCTCCCACAACTGCATAGGTCACTCTGGTCTGCATATGGGAATGCAGCCTGAAACTAGTGAGTATGTGAGTATGGAATTGTTCAGTTGTGCTTTGGCAATACCCCAGGCATGTGGAGGGCATGAAAGTTACCATGCACACAATTATAACTAATAGCCATATTGCTTTATGTACATATTCACTTGTGGTGCAGTTAACTGTATTGCATCACAGTGGTCACCACAGGGGCCTATCTGAAGAGAATGTAACATTCCTGTAGCATACCTCACAACCTGTCAGTGCAAGATGTCTGGACAGACACCAGCAAAATGTGTTGGACAAACTGACTAAGATAAGGACATGTGTGAAACATTACTGCTATACAGTGGATATAAAATGTATACACACACCTGTTAAGATGACATTTGTTTCTGATATATACTGATTGAGACAACAGTATGTCAGTCCACACCTTTCCCAGCCTTTAATGTGACCCATGACATGAGCAATTTACTTGTAAAACCAAGCATCTGGACTTATGCATTGCACCTACAAGCCTGGACAAGTGTGGGGGTAGCTGACATTGTATCAGTATGCTGTTTCAGTAAGGTATGATACCTGATGCTGCCATGTGTGTCAGTACACTCACTGTGGCCTATTTGGCAACAATATCACATACATGGGGCATTGTTAAGGCAGACAGAGCACTAATAGGTTCCAAACATCTGGATGTTCCAGACACATCTGTACAGAGAACTGGCATGGCCTGTACAGTAATTCCACATGATGCATGTGAGGCAGATGCCATTACCACACTATATAAAGTAATGGCATCAACATCAAAATGGTATCAGTCACACAAGATATGATCCACACCCACCAGTATTGTGATTAGAACTCTACTATTTATATATTATTATTAGTTACACACATATCAGACAGCCACAGAGAGCACAATTACACTCATCAACCTCATCCAAAGGTACTTGTAAGGTGAATGACATCAACAGGACTACTAAAGTAGGATGAGTATAACCTTTAGAATACATGATTCTCACACAAACACACAAACAGTTACCAGTAGTGAGATCAGAACTCCTGCCTATCTAGTTATTTGTATTATGGTATTATGCAATTTCATCTTGTACAAAGGTACTTGTAGGGTGAATGACAGCAACACACATGCACATGCGCACACACACACACACACACACACACACACACACACACACACACACACACACACACACACACACACACACAGTTGCCAGTATTGGGATTAGAACTCCTGCCTTATCTAGTATGTCTACTATAGTGTTATGTAATATACACACACACACACACACACACACACACTTGTGGCAGGAAGTTTGTCTTATCTAGTTATTTCTGTCTTGCACTTCAAATTGGATCATAGCTTTGCACTTCAACAGTTTATTGTATCAATAGGTGTATCACACCTGGGAGCCATCACCAGTACTCGTTCATCATGGAATTAGCCCCAGTACTTACTACGTATGACCACCCCTCCTGGTATGATTGAAGTGCAGTTTACTGTGCTTTCACCCATTAACCTGGTGCACTTGTCAACTCTGAGGCACTCTTGCAACTGCCTCATGTACACAGACAACCCTCTCCTCTAAACTCCAAACATTCAGACCAGTGAGAGTTACCCCTATATCACCAAATGTGGAAATATGCACTCCCCAGCAAAGATTGGACTAGCTGGTCAAGATGATAAGATCAACACCTGCACCACACTATGTGGACCACATAGCCTGCCCCAACATCCACTATGATAGCCCTGCCATGCACTGAAAAGCCACACACCCACTTTCACCGAGGCACTCAATGAACAGTTACACAAACAGCACAGATCAGCAAGACAGACACCCACTCAGACACCATGACATAGCACATGCCAAAGGACACATCTGTCACCTATACAGTGTGCCCCTCAACCTACTCTCCTAAGGCTGACCACCTTGCACAATACAGTGAGCATGGGTGACTCAGTACTGCAGCACACAGATGTCCCACTCACTCAGTTGATTATGGAGGAGGTAACAGCCAACTGTCTATCTCGGGCCAGCATCCAGCACATGACATATCCAGTCAGGCCACTCCACAACAAGTATCACTCTGTCATCATCCATGTGAGTGTGAATGACCTGAGACACACCTCCCTGGACTACATGACAAGAGAAATAGTTGACCACTCAGATTATGTGGTCCAGGCAGGTGTGACAGTAGCTCTGAGCAGTATTCTGCCATCACCCAGAATGATGCTGCAGTACTTTCAACAGATAATTGACTGCAGCATTTTCTTACATGTGGGGTGTCATTTTCAGGGGATCCAGTATCTCTCTGCTTGGGATAACATGACTGACAGACCTCACTGCCTTGCTAGAAATGTCATAAACCTGTCAGCCCTGGATTTCCAGGTACAGGGTAAGAGTCTTGCCACCCCTATAGTGCTTTATTAGTCAGTATTCCAATTCAAATTACCACCATAACAGCTAGACATGTATGCAATCTGAGGGTCATGCTGCTCAACAGTAGACATCTAACTGTCAAGATGCAGTCACTCAAAGCACTCTTCAGAGTGGAAGACATTGACATTTCTGCTGTAATGTAGAGGTGGTTCTCAGCAGCAGACAGCAGCCCTGCACTAACAGGCTATGATACATTCCACAGCGGTCAGTGCCAAAACATGGACCACACCTCCACAGGCGGTGTTGTCTCCATATTCATAATGGCTATGCACACCTGCAGGCTAGTATCCCAGCATAATGCATCAGAGGTACTTCCGGTACAACTGACTTTGTGGAATAGTGCAATCCATGCCATAGCCTGCTATTGGTCCCCAGCTATGTCCCTGGACTGTCAATGCACATTCCTCAACACCCTGGCATCTATGATGGTCCAACCCAACACTTACATAGTAGAGGACTTCAACTACCACTCCATCACCTGGGGAAAGTAGTCAAGCATCAGTACACTGGCCCAACACTTCATGGAATTCATCAGTTGTAATGCCCTGAACCAGCTCATACTGACCCCATGTAGAGGATGCAACAACCTTGACCTGTATTGATTACTTACATATGGGACTGTTGCTCAACCACAGTTGTCAATCCCTAACTGGTCAGATCCAAACATTATGTAATCAACATGGAACTCAACATCTCACCCACACCCCCCCACAAAGGTATCCACCTTGCAAAACCTCTCCAGTGCTGACTTTGCAGTGATAAAAACAGGGGTGGATGACTTCGCTGCACCCATGCCAATGGGAAATAGCTGCATGACTGTCGCTTCATACACATATGCACTGCACAAACATGTACATGGATGCATGGTACTAGCCATAGCCACTAGAACACAGACACTGTCCTCCAAACACTGGAAGCCATTGTGATGGTCCCCTGCCATTACTAAAGTGTACAACAGAAAGGGGACACTGTTGCAGAAAATGGTGGTGTCCCAAGACTGGTGCATCCCCTTATTAGCCTCAAACACAACTTGGCATCCCTCATGGAATCATCTATAGGCAGCTATGAAGGCATAATTGCAGCAGACACTGATGACAATCACAACAGCCTTTGATAGTTATATCAACAACCTCCACAGCAATAACCACAAGTGCTGTGAGTTACTGCACAATGCTAATTCCTATCTTGAGACAACAGATATTGGCCACAGTCTTGCCAACACATTCAGTGCCAGTTTTACCCCTCTCTCCCCCAAGGGGACTATCACAATGGCAGATGAATGCCAGGCATCCAGCATTATTGCAGGCCAGGTTAGACCTGCATTGCCCACAGGCAAGGATACAGCTTCCATGGGACCCCAACATATCCGCGGCTGTGTTCTACATGACATACAAAGAGACCTGGCACAACATCTCTGTGCCCTGGTTAGTCACAGCCTCACCTCAGGCTTTGTCCTTCCAAAATGGCACACTGCTGCAGTCATCCCTTTCCATAAAGGGGTAGCATCTACAGACCCTGGTGATTATTGGGTCCTTAGCCTGACAAGTCTACTATGTACGGGTATGGACCATATCATTAGGAACCTGATTGACCAAGATATGGGTGATCTCCTAACTGTGGACCCCACACAGTTTGGCTTTGTGAATGGCAGATCATGCCTGCTCAACTTGGTTGACATCTTTCAGTGAGTCACAAGGGCTGTGTATGACAGTAAGGCACTGCATACAGCCTACCTCAGTCTGGCCAAGGCTTCTGATATCATTCCTCAGTCAGGGATTATTGATAAACCCAACAAACTAGGCATCAACCCCTATATCAGTGGGTGGTTTGCAAAATGGTTCACAGAACACACAGTGTGACAGTAGCAAACTCCAAGTCAGACTGGCAAGCAGTCACGAGTGAAGTCACACAGGGATCAGTACTGGATAGTGTCCTGTCCAGTATCTACTTCTTAGGAGTCCAGCCCAACACAGAGAACTCTGGCTAACCAATTTCACAGAGGACTGCAAGCTGGGAGCTATCATGAACTCCAGAAGTGATGCAGACATCCTACAGAAAGGCCTTACTGAGACCAATGAGTGGTGTAAAAACAATGGCCGGAAGCTTAACACCACAAAATGCATCATCATACGCTTTGGTAAGACACTCAGTTCCCAGTAAGTACCACATTAATGGGAGCCCAATGAATACTGTAAGCATTATAAGGGATCTGGGGACACAGGTTGACAGCAACTTCTCCTTCAAGCACCACATTGCCATTGTGGTCAGGAAGTCCTTCTATATGGCACATTGCATTACCAAGGGTTTTGCATCCAGGAAGACAGAGGTAATGATCTCTGTCTACTATTTCCTGATTAGACTACTCCCCAAGTATTATGGCCCATTTGCCATGTACCTCACTAGAGACCTGCTATAGCTGGAGAAGCCACAGAAGCACCTCACAAAGGGGTTCCTAGCCATTAAACACACATCCTACACAGACAGAATCAGAAGTTCCAAGCTATTATCTTTGTTATATCACCTAATTAGCAGCTAACTGTGCTTGACTTACAAAGCCATGTCTGACCCAGCTGGTTTAGAAATGATACTTATAAATCCATCCACACCACACACTGTAGAGACCTCTATCTCAGCACCACAATCATCACAACATACTGGTGGGACAGGTCCCTCACCAAGAGACTGCACATGTCCTGGAATATGCTTCCCATACATGTCATGCAGAGCACCTAGCTGACCCTGTTCTAGAGACATCTTGATGAGTGGATGAGTAATACACAGTTCAACCCAAGGATCACTGCAGTGGCTATACTTAATACAGGCACTGTGATGTAGCATTGGGTGGCACAATGGCAGGGCCCTTTTATGTACTAGGCTTGTTAAGGCTCCTGGGCCATTACCTACTACACACTTGTGAACCTAAAAAGGGAATTTGACATCAACAGGACTGATAAAGTAGTGCAGTGGTTGTTAAACTTATCAAAATTCTTTGTCCTGCAAACAGGCACACTTGACAGATGTGAGAGTAGAACTCCTATCTAACAAGGTGATTTGTATATAGTGTTACACAGCTACCACACTACCACACATGCTACAGAGCTTACTAAGCTGAGAGTTGGCCAAAGGTGCTGATATGGGGAATGACATTAGCAGAACTGATAAAGTAGGGCAGTGAGTGGGAAACATATCAAAATATTTCTACTTACAAACATACATACCCACATTTGCCAGATACAAGAGTAGAACTCTTGCTAAACCAGTCTTTTGTGCTATAGTGTTAAGCATTTATCACATGCACTACTGAGCTTGCAGGGCTAACAGTTAGCCAAGGTTGCTTATAAGGGACTGACATCAATAAGGACTGAAGAGGTGGGACACTGTGAAGTGTCATGGGTGGGAATGGCATAAAACTGTTTTACCTATAAACAGACAAACACACAACTCTCTCAGTTTTGCACATACAACTGTCACACATACACTTCTACATTTGCAAGGACTGAGATTTGAACTCCTATCTAACTAGTTGTTTGTACTGGATAAATAAGCACCAGAGGAGAAAGGCTACACCAACCTTGTTGAATAAAATGTAGAATTTTATTACCACAGTTCCGGCTGGCACAGAAAAAATCCAGAAGCTATTCAGCACACAAAGTCCAAACTGTTGAAAGCACAAACACAAAGAATAGATACAGAAGCTGTTCAGCACACAAAATCCAAGACTGTTGAAAGCACAAACGCTATGTCTCCCACCTCTGTTTTTTCATAGGACACTTCTTCAGATGCACTACAACTCATACAAAACTACATTCTATTTAAATACACTTTCAATTAATTTAATCAAACAGTTAATTAACCACACCTATTTCATTCAGGTTCAGCCTTACTAAACTTGCAAGATACCAAACTTTAAAAACTCCTTGTTACTATCACAGCAAATACTTTTGCACATACAACTGTCACACATACACTTCTACATTTGCAAGGACTGAGATTTGAACTCCTATCTAACTAGTTGTTTGTACTATAGTGTTAGGCAGTTATCGCACATGCCACAGAGCTTATGAGGCTGAGACTTGATGGAAGGCATTTCTAAGATGACTGATATCTGCAGGACTGCTAAAGTAGGGAAAGGGGAAGTGTACTGGGTTTGAATTGACACAAAAGCTTTTAGTTGTAAACACACTCACACTCTTAAATTTGCCATGACTGAGATTAGAACTCCTAACTAACTAGTTATTTGTACTATAGTGTTATGCAGTTATCACATATGCCACATAGTTTATGGGACTGGGCCTAACAAAAGTGACTTCTATGGTGACAGACATCTTCAAGACTGCTATGGAGGGGCAATGGAAAGTGCACTGGGTGGAGAAAGTCTTTTCATTCCTAGATCCCACTGACATTTCTCTAAGTGTATGAGCATGCTCAGTGTGTCCTTCTAGAGTACATGTGGGACTCCATTCCAGGGATTGTTATACTCCAGTACAGTTTATTTTGTGCTACAGCCATACCTCTCAACCTGTTGGTGCAGGTTATGTGGAGATAGCCTATCCAATTCTGGGAACAATGGGCCATACAATGATTGCGACAATTTATATCAGTAATGTATGGATTGCTAGGGTTACAGGGCTTGTTTTAGCAGACATCTGTCATATATGCCATTTGACACTGTCATGTATTGTTTTAGTACCTGTTGACATACCTCCTCAGATCATCACAGTGATTTACCAGAGGAATACAGGATGGATGATGCACACACAAGGTTTATGGGACAAATGCTATGCATTCTTGCACAATCCAGCCTGTTGAGGGGTGTGCCTATAAGCAATTGACTGCTGGTGCTGTGGAAATGGTCCGGCACCTTGGTGATGTATTACAGTGGTGGAATCTCTGTGCATTTATATTCTGGCCTGGTCTGATTTCCAGTCCACAGTTGGGTAATATAAGTCAGACAGGACCAGGGTGACAAACAGACTCCAGATAGATTTGTAGGGGATAGGATATGTGGGGTGTATGTGTCATGAGCAGATATGTTTGCCTATAGCTACCAGTACTTTGCATTGGGCTCTCCTCAATGTTTGACTGCACTTGGAGGGTCTTGTGTGTGTCAGACTGTTTGATTAGCCTGGAGATGTGTGTTTGTCGCACATATATATATGGTCCACCTCATTCTGCTTGGATGGCCACATGCTGGGGTCAGGATTTTGCATAGAATGAGTGATCAGAGAGGGTTGTGTTACTGCCCATGACTGTGGCCCAGGGTTCTGTCGGTGCAAACATGTCATGATCTTCCAGGGTTAGGCCTGCCTGCAATGAGTGCATTCCCATGTTTAAACTCCTAGCCCTGCCTGTCGACTGTACATAATATCACAGAATGTCCACATCCATGGTTCATATATCTTGTTGGTTACCCAAACAAGTGTAGTTTTCCAGCAAACGTGTTTTGCAAGTCACTCAGGGCTGAAGTCAGATATTACAGGCAGTTGACATTGCGGTCTCAGACTTTGTACCCATCAGACATTCCATGCTACTACAACTCATTCCATCAACTTTACAACATTATTAGAGCAGTATTTCACATGTGTCCTTCTCTTTGGACCTTCATCACTCCATTATTCATGGCTTTGTTGCAATTTCTGGCTTCCTGAGACTGGAAGGATTGCTCCTAGCTGTTGTCAGCATGGCCTTTCTTTGCATTTTGTTGACTGTGTTATGTTGGTGTTGTTGACCCCATGGCACTCTCTAAAGGGTACTGTGGGTGAGGCATAGGAATTTGCCAGAGTCCTGTAGGCTAGGTGTGACAGATGCAAGCCATCTGTAGCAGGGCAGTACATTCTGATGATCATATGTTCCCAGGCTACCGGCAGGAGACACCCCTGGGATGGCAACAATAAGTTGACTGTGGGTGTTACTGGCAACTGCTTTTTTTTACTATTGTGCCATCACTCTGGGTGACAGATGGATGCTACTTAAGTCTAGGAACATGTTACTGCATTTCTCTGGGACTATGGGGGGGGGTGACATGACTGTAGATGATACGCATCTGCACAGACTGTGCTGATACTTGCTTAACATATTGGTCCCATGTAGCATAGTGGTGTGCCCTATCTTTCAGACTACAGACATAACAGTATCAACCACAGGTCAGATTGTTCTGGCATAGACATTTGTAGTTTCAGACTTCTTACCTTTCAAAGCCATACTGCCACTGGCAGACCTGCTGTGATATCACTGTATAAAAGTCTGTGTGTGGGGATTACATGGATGTCGCCATGTGGGGACATTTACCAGGCATTTCTGTATGGTTGTCTACAGCTGATCTGCTGTGTGGGGTTGGTAGTGGGTATGGGACCCCCACTTTGACATCTGTGCATGTGACCTATGAGTCCCCCCAGTTATTTGGCTCATCACATATACTGCAGTAGTATTTGTCGACTAGGGTGGTACTGCATGGTGTGGGTAGGGCAGTACTGGGGATACACATCCTGCTGTCCCACAGAGCTGTCAGTTGTCTGCTGCTATCCCAGTTAGCCACTCCATTCCTTTACATGCTTGATCAATGCCATAGATATGCTGTCATAAAATTCTACTTCATTAGCTTAATTTGTTAAATAGACTAGCTTACCTTATGTCTGCAGCTGTTGTGAGGGTGGTGCTTGAGGGATGACTATGTCCAATGCACACAATACACTGCCTATACATGGTCAGGTATAGGTGATGTGATGTTTGGCATCCATTTTACTGTGTGTGCGAGTCAGACAGGGAGCGATCGGTCCCTGGGGCCCTACAGTGTCAGTGTATGTGCTATGCATTGCCTCTTTGCCAAGGCCAGGGCATATTGGGCATGCCTCCATCTGCCTACAGGGCCAGGCTTGGGATGTTCCTCCTCTGAGTCCCTCTGTGCCTGTGGAGGACTTGGCAATGGTTGGGGGTTGTGTGGCCCTTCCCCATTTTGTTCCTACTGCAGCTGTTTCCACAGGATCATATTGTGTAGCATGGCACATACTATAACCGTGTGTGCACATGGGGCTGGAGAGTACTGCAAGGCTCCACCAGATATGTCAAGGCAGAGAAACCAAGAGTTGAGCATCCCAAACACATGCTCTATAATGATCCTGGTTTGTGTGTGTGCCTCATTATGGCATTCTTGTCTGGGTGTGTGTGTATTTTTGATGGATGTCATCATCCACGGCTCCAGTGCGTAGCCAGCATCCCCCACTAAATAGCCATATGGGATGTCCCCCCTGGCAAACTGCTGATACTGCTGTGAGGAATGCCAGCTGTGGGAGTCGTGATAGCTTCCAGGGCAGCCAGCACACACATTCATGATAATGCCCTGGGCATCACACACGACCTGGCAGTTGATGGAGTGGAACCCCTTGCAGTTTAAGTAGACCCTACCCTGGTCACCAGATGGTGCTTTAATGTGGATGTGCATGCAATCTATGGCACTCAGTACCTCTGGATAGTCTGCTACACAGTGGAAGAGAAGCATATTGTGGGTCCTCTCCTCACAGGTGGTGGGGAATTTAATGTGCTCTTCGGCATGTGGTCGCATGGCATCCAGGAACTGGTGGAGAATCCTGGACACAGATGCCCTTGAGACCCCCATGATATCCCCAGTTACTCTTTGGAAAGTACCTGTAGCTAGTATTCTTTGAGTTACACATACCTTGGTATCCACAAGAATGGGTTCCCCTCTGTTTGTTCTGGATGTGAGGCGAGGCTGGCACAGCTCTACAATTTGCTGCAGCATGTTTCTATCCACACTGCAGTGCTCTACTATCTCCAGATCATGTAGCCCCTGGTAGGTTACCCTGGGCCTGAACACTCTTTTCCTCATCCTCATAAGTCTGGGGTGGTTGTCAGCATTGTCCTCTTCACCACTCTCAGCCTCTTGCACATACTGATGTATGAGGGTGACAGCAGTCCCTAACTGTGTAGAATTTGTGGGAAAAAACACACTGAAAGGTATTTGCATAGTTTATAGTGGTGTGCTGCAGATGCTGCCTGTGTGATTGGCTGAGTATGATACATTCCACCTGCCAGCTCTATTACTTGTATTTGAGTGCCTCAATTCTGCTATTTCCCTTATTTTTCTTGTTTCTCTTGCCATTTCCTGTATTTTTTTTATTTTTGTGGTTTAAATCCTGTTGGTGCTGCGCAAACCCTTGTAGGCAAGTTAAACAAGGTTATACAGCCTCAGAACCACCCCCCTTGCTTACATATACACAGTGCTGTCATTTCCTTTGTTTTTTTTTAAGTCCCAGTATGCACCGCACAGACCTGTTTAGCTGAGGTAAACACATTTTAGCAGAAATGGCCCTCCCTGGACACGAGCACACTCTTCATTTCATGAAGTAAGACATCACAGCCTCAGACAGACCTCCTTGCTTAGCTATGCTTAACTAAGTGCAAACCCTGGCAACAGAGTTCCAATGTGCTTACAGCAAGCATGACAAACCCCTTTTCATGTTAGTTGCTTCTCCTGCCTATACAATCTAGTTCTAGCACCTACACGGTTAGGTGCATGTTTTGGACTTAGAATATTTTGTGATTCAGTAAATTTCCCCTCATTTGCATACCCCACTGCCTTAGCCCATAGATACTGCACTTGCACGGAGCCTTTCCCCTTGATAACCACTGCCCCTTGATATTGTTTTGATTTTGCATGCCATAGATTATAATTGGAAAATGCAGATTTTCTTTAAACTTGGGTTTTCGCATTTTTTTTATATTTTTGGCACAATCGTGTTTGCATGACACTGCACTATGCTTAAATGGCTATGATTGGCCTTCAAAAATATTATTTTTTATTAAAATTAAACATTTATTCATGCCAATGGCCATATATTTATACACTGGCATGTCTACAGATGTGAATATATGCTTTTATTTGTGTTGTCATGCCTCTGTTTTCTTTTTTTCAGAAATGTGTTCAGTTAGTAACTGAGCACATTTCTGCACTAACACTGTTCCTGCACAGAGACCTGGAAGCATTCTGAATCACTAATTCACCTCATTTGCATGTTTTTTACCAGCAGATGAGGTGATTAGTATGCCGCACAGTCTTCCATGCAGGAACAGTGTTGACAGGCTCATGCACATTGGATCAGCTGTTTGCTGAATCGCTCAGTGCCCAAACTCCATGCAGGAACTGCTACACCTTTCCTGCACAGAGTTTTAGCTTTGATGAATCTCGGGGAAGGACAGATGAAAAGCCACTGTAGTGCTTGTGTCTACATTGGATGGGGGGATACTCTGCACACTTACACTGCATAACTGCTCCTTGCCTTGCTTGGACACATCCAGAGTAACTACATGAGGGAGTTGCAGCATGCATGTCACAATTTGAAATGTCTCTGGCTGACGGTGATGGCCCTGACACATTTGTCATACCTCTCAACATCTGAACAAGAAATCTGGACAAAACCATAAATAGAAGTAGGTCAAAGGCCAGAAAATAAGATATTGCTCTTATAAACTTAGAAAGATAATAAAATAGTAGGTCTTGCATTAGTATGAATTTTCTGAAGGGTATGAAATCTGAAACTCAAATGTTTGTTATTATTTCCTAATTTCATTTTTTAACGATTTGCCACTAATTTGCCATAAAACCACAATTTTATGAAAAACAGACCAAAAATGTAATGCAAAAATATAAAATAGCCACACAATACAGCTGGGAGCCTGTCAAAGAAGGGACACTTTTTAATATTAGTACTAAGTTGAGCAGCTGACAAAATAAGAGAATCTACATGCATTTCTGAAATAAAAGTAATATATAACTCTGATCATTACAATTATTTCTTAAATTGTAGACCATCTACATTTTCTTCCAAAATTGTCATTTTGTGGAGGGATTATTAGGGGGAGAGCAACATTCTGTGCCAAAGTCGGGGACAGTTGAGAGGTTTGGATATGCCTAATTCTATAAAGTGATTTATTTGTGCGTACCTCTCAACCTCTTAATGCAGGAAATCTGGACAAGGCCAAATATATTGGAGAAACATACAGACAGTACAAAAAATTGCTGTTGTATAAACTTAGACAGTTGATAGAATAACAAGTCTTGCTTTACCATGCATTTTTCTGAAGGGTATGAAGTCTGAAACTCAATGTCTGTCATTATTTAATGACTTTATTCCTAAATGATTTGCCAGAAAACCACAAATTTTATGAGGAACAATCCCAAAATAAGAAGTAAAAATCTATTCATTCTGTGAAAATCTGGACAGTTGAGAGGTATAGTTCAGCCGGGGCTATCTTTGAGTTTGCTGCCCTTCCTCCTTCACAAAATTATTGAATGGGGACTCCCCACTGCAGCCATTCCAATGTCCCATTACTTGGCTATTTCACATCATTTACCATAAACACTGTAATGTGCACATTGCTTTTCGTCTGCTATTATTTGGATTTCATTCAAAAGTTTTATTTTACATTTTACAGCACAAACACCAATAGACATCTGCTAAACAAAGAAATGCAGCCTCACAATAAAAATAGGCTTAGCATTAAACCTTCTCTGCCCTTGAAACTCACATTCATTGAAACAGCATTGAAATCCACATTCAAAGAAAATACATATGGCCAGTGGCAGATAAAGATTAACTTTGAGCTGTTTTTAAATCATAGGCCCCTTGCACACTAAACATGCATGTGGTCTTTGATACATCTTCCTGACTGTATTAAATTATATTCCTTGTATAATACAGTACAGTTGTTAGAGGGCATTTTAAATTTATTGTTTTGAACATTTTTCCAGTAAACAATGAAACAAAATGCATGCACCAACAATGACAAAACTGCCCAATTCAGAACATTTCCATTATAAAAGTCTACTCAAACTTCTATAACCCACCACTATCAGTAAATATGCACAATCTCTGCAGAAGTAAAAGTCATCTAAATAATTCCCCATTAAAGAGATCTGTAACTAATGAAGAGGTTGCTGCTAGCAAACAACTTTATATTTCATTGTTTCATCTACAAATAAAGTGCCCGTTGCCCTTGAGGAATAAATTGCCCATGTTACATTAAAAAATGATAAGCTAGTAATATTGCAATAGGGAGTCAATGGCAAACTGATAACAGGTTGATAGTTACTAGGTATCTCCACCAAAGAGGACATTCTCAGGACTGCGAGATCTACCCCCTTTAAAAGTACAACACAGTACAGTATCAACAATGCATCTACATACTGTGGGAGTAGAACCTACAGCCTTCTGCATCAAAAGCAAGTATACTACCTGTTGTGCTATCAACAATTCAAGCCGGTTCAGCATAAGCAGCACTAAACTTCTCTTCGCCTAAAGCTCTTAGCTCCTTGTAAAATTCACTTGACACACAACTGTATCTCTCAACTTTGCAGCACATGAGCATAAGAAATCTGGAAAAAGACAACATTTATTGGGGGGGTGGTTAAGCCCAAAAAACAGGGACATGTTTTAAACATTGCTTGTATAACATTGGAAAGTTGCTAGAATAAAATGCTGTGCTACTGCCATGCATTTCACTGCCAAGTCTTTGCCCCAGGACCCTGTGCACTACAGTCAAAGCAACATATCCCTATGCCAAATCAGCTATCATTTAGTGAATTCAGTTCTCACCATAGCTCTCAACCTCTTAGCACAAAACACCTGGATAAAGACAATAATGGGGGAATACAGCCCCAAAACATATTCAGGGAATTCAGTTCTCACCATAGCTATCAACCTCTTAGGACAAAAAAACTGTACAAAGCCAATAATGGGGGATACATCCCCAAAAATAGGGACAAATTTCAAACATTGATCTTATAAACTTAGAAAATTGCTAGAATAAAATGTTTTGTGTTACCATGTACTTTCTGTAAAATATGAAGTCTGAAATTCAAATGTCTGAAAATCCAGAAAATCACAGATTTTATGAGGAACAGAACAGAACAAAAATATGAAGCAAACATCTGAATGCTTTTCACAGGTTCTTGCTACCTGCACCCAAGGTTGAGGGTTTGAAACTGAGTTACTCTGTCTAGACACCAGTTATAGTTAACTGGGCACACACACACACACACACACACACACACACACACACACACACACACACACACACACACACACACACACACACACACACACACACACACAGACCTTCTTATGCTGAGGCATTTAAAGGAAACCTTTCCATACCTTAAAGACTTCCTAAGCTGTCAAACGGCAGCACTTGTCATCAGCAGCTACTAAAGCACACACAAAAAGCAACACCTAACCCCACACATAAGGCTACACCCAATGATCCCCCATCAATAAAGCCCATAAGGCAAGAAAACACTTTACCTAGTGCATTTGCCATAGGGGATTCTATTGTATGACACACAGATGCCACTATCACCAGGCTGGATAAGGAGAAGATAATGGCTAGTTGAAGATTTGGAGCAATATCATGCACACAAGCACTGAAGCCATTGCACCACAGGTACCAATATGATTCTATCATAGTCCATGTGGGTGTAAATGCCCTGAGACAGACCTCACTGGGCTATATGAAAAGAGACATTATGGATCTCTCTGAATATGTTTCACTGACGGGTCCATACCTTGCACTGAGCAGCATTCTACCTTCACCAAGGATGATGCCACAGTATAAACAGAACATGATTCATCTTAATAACTGGCTTAGTTTCTGGTGTCACTCCAGAGAAATCCAGTATCTATCAGGATGGGAGGACAAGTTTAGCAAATCACATTACTTTGCCAAGGATGGTCTGCACATCCAGTATCTATCAGCATGGGAGGACATGTATAACAGACCAAATGCTTTGCCAAGGATGGTCTGCACTTGTCCCCTGGGCTTTCAGATATTGTCTAAAACTTTATCCACCCCCTTACAGTCTTTTTTAGGCAATGTCAAACTACCAAAACTAGCAACATAGCAAAAAAAATCCTAAGCAACCTTAAGGCATTACTGCTCAATGCTCAGAGCCTAAACTAGAAACTTCACACCTTACAAACTCTCCTCGCTCTGGAGAATGTAAACATCTGTGCTGTTACAGGGACTAGGTTTAAAGATACAGAAAGTATTACAGCAGTGGAAGGCTACATTGCCTTTCACATATTTAGACCAACAGCAGCACAGGCAGGGGCTAAAAGTGGAGGAATCTTGATTTACATTAGCAACAAATTCCACTCTAGGTTGGTTAAAGAGGATGATGCCATGCAGTTTATCCATGTATAGTCTCCATAAATAAGGTTTCTTCCTATGTTCTAGCCAGTTACTGGTTACCCTCTATGACCCATGAACCTCACAACTCTTACCTAAACCTACTAATGGATCATGATCCAACCAAATACCCTATTCATTGGGCTCTTTAACTATTCCTCTATAGACTGGGAAACATATACAGCCTCTAACTTACAGGCACAATGTTTCCTGGACTTTATCAACACAAAACTCTTGGACCAGATAGTTCTCACTCCAGCCAGAGGATCAAACATATTGGACCTAGAACTCACCAGCATGGAACAGTGTTGTCCCCACCCACCCAGTGTAATGTCTTGTAGAGTTTGGAACACAATCCTGTCTCCCTTGAAATAAAAGTCAAACTGGAAAACCCAACTAAACCCATAACAGGAACCATTCTAAAGCAAACTATATACTATCAAACAACAGTTCTCTCAAACCCCAAGAACACAGCTACTTATGCAGAATTACTTACAGAAACCCTGTACAAATATGTAAAAGGCTGCATTGAGGCTGCTATACCTACCAGATGTATGTCCAGCTCTAACACCAAAAACAAACCCCACTGATGGAATCCTTACCTTAACAGGGTATATAACCAAAGAAAAATATCATGGCCAAAATCAGAAAAAGCAACTCTCATAGAGAAAAGAGCTCTCTGATTCAACTAATGAAGAAACTAAGAGGTCTAATAAAAGCCATTTATGGGGTCGGGATAGCCTCCCATGCTAGGGACAATCACAAGGCCTTCTTCAACTATGACAGGTACCTTAAAGGTAACACTCAGTAGTGCTCAGAACTCATGGTAAATGGTACAACCTTCACTTACAAGGGTGACATAGTAAATCTACTGGCTGATAAATTTAGCTCTAACTTCACCCCCTCCACTCCCCCACTACCCTTGCAAAATCCCTTCTAGCATATACCCCCAACAAGCAAAGAGGAAGCAGGTCTTGGTGGTGCTAGTTAAAGCCAAAACATTACTTCAATGGGCCCCAACAATATTCCTGGTTGCCTTCTAACTATCCTAAAATAAGACCTAGCAGGACCACTTGAGGCACTTAGCTACAGGCTCAAAACAGTTTATGTGCTAGGTGAATGGAGGTCTGCACTGGTCATGTCTTTACACAAGGGTGGGCTATCAACTGACTCCTGGAACTACAGACCCATTAGTCTGACAAGTCTGATATTCAAAGCCATAAAATGAATAATCATGGAAATGATCAACAAGGACATTGGCGAGCTACAGACACTGGAACCATCCAAGTTTGGCTTTGTTAAGTGAAGATCTTGCCTACTCAACCTGATAGACTTCCTTAAGAGGATCACCAAAGCTAAGGACAAAGGGAAAATGGTGCATACCACCTGCTTGTACCTGGCCAATGCATTCAGTATAATACCCCCACTCAGGTATTGTTTACAAACTGTCAGAAATAGGTATAAATCCCCACATAACATGGATGGCTTACAGATAGAACACAAGAAGGCTGAATTGGTGAGTCCACCCCCACCAGGAAGCAGGTCACCATCAGAGTACCCCAAGGGTCTTTGTTGGACCCACTCTTGTCTGGCATCTACTTATTGGAAGTAAAGGCTAATGTCAAAAGCTTCTGGCTTACCAAGGTTACAGATAACAGTAAACTGGGAGCTATCATAGAGTCCACCACCTCACAATGGCAACATCCTACAAGGCGGTCTAACACAAACTAATGACTGCTGCCAAAGCCAGGGATTAAAACATAATGCAAAGAAGTGCATTAGAGTGCTGTTTGGGAGATCATCCACACAAGCTAATTATTCCATTGATAAAAACAGCTGTAAGAGTTCACCCGATAGTTAGGGACCTAGAAACATATATAGACAGTAATCTGGACTTCCACCAGCATGTAGCCATGATAGTAAGACAATCATTCTATGTCACCCAACTCATAAGCAAGGGTATAGGATCATAGAATCATAGCAGATTACTAGGCTATTGACCCAGAGGCCATTTTAAGCCTAGCCGTTTCATCCCAATATAATACCATTGAAATACTAGTCAATACCCAAGATTGCATTTAGTGATGACTGTCCATGTCCATAAGGGTTGTGGGCTCTATCCCTGGTAAAAGTTTACTTTGCCCCATCCACTCATCCAGGTTCCTCTTGAACAGTGTCATAGAGGTGTTCTGTTTTACAAGAATTGGTAGCCTGTTCCAAAAATGCAGCAGTTGCTGGGAGATAAATCTTTCCCTCCAGCATGCCCTATTTAAGTTGCAGGCCATATTTAGGTCCCTGAAACAGATAGCCCTAGTCCTGTTTGATTTATGGTTATGCAGCAAGTTCATTGGGTTTGGGTCTTGGATTGTTCTGTAGGCCAGGCATAAGTCACCCCTAAGAAGTCTATACGATACAGAGCATAATGACAGGGACTTTAGATAATCTGTGTAAGGCACATGCTGGAGCACCTTGATCTTCTTTGTTAGAAACCTCTGAGGTCTCTCTAATTGCTGCAGGTGCTTAGCATGGAACTGCCAAATGGGGCATTATACTCAATTATGGGCTGGATAAGTGCCAAGTACAGGGAGGTTATAACTTCTTTTGCTCTCAAGATAATGCCTTTACTAATCAAGTGTGTTACATAGAAAGCTTTCCTTACTACAGTAGACACATTGTGGTCGAAGTTAAGGTCGTAGTTAACTTGTGATCCCAGGTCCCTTACTACTTCATGAGTACTTATGGTATTGTTGATTTGATAGCATGAGGGGACGTTGTTTGTGCTGAAGGGAATGACATCACTTGGGGATTCAATGATTGCACCTAGTTTGCAGTCGTCTGCAGACCTGGTCAGTCACAACCTCTTAGTTTTGACCTGAACTTCTGAAAAGTATATACCAAACAGTAGGGGGCCCAGCACTTACCCCTGTGGCACCCCACTGGTAACAGGTCTGCTAGTTGATGTGAAGTCACCCACTTTGATAGTGTGTGTCTGGTTTGTGAGCCAGTTGTCAACCCATTTTACAATGAAGGGGTTTACTTTCAGTTTGTTAAGTTTATCAGTAATACCTGAATATAGGATTGTGTCAAAAGCCTTTGCCAGGTCTAGGGATGCTGTGTGCACAGATTTGCCATTGTCAATGTCCTTGGTCACATTTTCAAAGAAATCCACCAGATTTAACAGGCAGGATCTGCCCTTCATGAAGTCGAATTGGGTAGGATCCAGGGTTTGGGGATCATCTATGCCTTTATTTATAAGGTGCATAATGATACATTCCATCGCCCTATAGATGAGGCTGATTGTGCTTTTGGGTCTGTAATTCTCTGGGCCTGGTGCTAAGCCACCTTTATGGAGGGGAATAAGTGCTGCTGTTCTGTATTTTGCAGGAACAAAGCCTGTGGTGAGGGTCTATATTAAAACATTGAGCGCTTAAAACAGCGAACAATGTTTCATCGACCCTTTTTCAGCGAAAGCTGAAAATGTCGACACCTCAGAACAGCGATTTCTTTCCTAGGTTAAGAAATCGTTGTTCCAAACAAAAACAAACAAAAAAAACCCAGTAAACACTTCCAAACACATACACACGTACCTTAACAATAATTCTACCCCCCAAAACACTGAAAACACATACGCACGTAACTCAACCATACATCTAACGCAAAAAAAAAAAAAACAGTTAACACTTTACATATGCACTTACCTTAACCCGCACCTTAACCCTAAGGTCAGTAACTGTTGCACATTCACGCTCAGGAGCTATACCAGACAAGGGAATTCCTGAGACCACACTACAGTGCAAAACACAGCAAAACAATGAAGCAGTCAAGTGACTTCTTTCCCAGGGAAATAATTTGCTGAACAGCTGCTTCGCTGTTTTGCCTGTTCGCTCTTTAGGTATCGACGAAAACACATTCGACAAAATGAGTTTTCGTCATTCTAATAGGAACCCTGTAGTTAGGCTATGATTGAAAAGGGTAATGGAGATGCTAGCAAATGTTTTAGCCTGTTTAGAAGACAGCCTGGGATTTTGTCTGGTTCCATAGAGGCTCTGTTTTTGCCTTGGACAAGGCTTTGTGGACTTGCTCTTCAGAGATGTAGGGTGGGGGGGGGTTGAGGGAAGGTTTGTTGTAAGTTAGGAGGAGATAAGGGAGTGAAATTTTCACAGACCTATCGACTAGCAGGTTTGCTATCTCTGTGGGGTCAGTGTGTGATAACATTTTCTACTAGTTCTGCACATGTTTGGATCCTACCCTTTAGGTTATGTACGTAGCTTTAAAAGATATTATGGTTATCCTTGGCTGTATTTGCTAAGTTTCAAAGCAGCTCTTGGAGGATTTGATAAGTTGTCTTTTTTGCCTGTTGAGGCTGAGGAGTGTGCTTCTCCATTGTTAGGGGCTTGCCTTTGTTTTCTTAGACAGCAGCTTTTCACATTTATTGTAAAGTTTGTTGATGCTGGATGTCCCCCATGGCAGCTTGTTTTTACTTGGGCCTCTAGCTTTGATTCTTTCTGGTATGGCTGAATTTATACACTTATGCAAGTGATTGTACAGGGCTTTAGTGTAAGCTTCAACATAGTTACAACTTCCAGCTTGGGGTGAGGCTTGGAATACATTTATACCTTCACCTGGGCGGGTATAGTTTGCCTTGGTGATGATTTCACCCTTTGTGAGTTCTGGTGTTAGTGCCAGCTTGAAGGTGACTGATTTGTGGTCAGTTTTAACTAATGAGGGTCCAAGAGTTGCGGCAGTGCATCTGTTTGACATGTTTGTGAGGACCAGGTCAAGAATGTTTGTTCCCCTTGTTAGTGTATGGACAATCTGTTCCAAGGCATTTGAAATAACAAAGTCAAGGAACTTTTGTGCTAGCAAGTTAGGGCTAGGGTAGATTTCCCAGTTGATGGTCGGGTAATTGAAAGCCCCCATTGCCAGTGTGTTCGATAAAATTTGGATTGTCTCCAGTTTGGTCAAGTAGGCTTCGTGGGTGTCGTGACCCATGGAGGGGGAATCTATAACTGCCTATGGCTTGAAAGGCATCTTACCCACCATAACCAGGACCTGGAGTAAGTCTATGGAGTTGTCCAGTCTAACTAGACAGGATAAATGTGAAAAGCTGCTGTCTAAGAAAACAAAGGCAATATAGATTGAAACACTGACTCTTTTGGTTTTCACATGTTCATTTTGTGGTCTAAAGGTGTGGAAGGCTTTGTAGCCTTGCAAGGCTGTGGTACTCTCTGAGGCCTTGAAGCAAGTTTCTGTGACTGCACAGACATTTACATCTTCTAGTAATAGAAGTGCTTCCAGGGAGTGCAGTTTTTGGTTTAAGCTCCTAACATTTAGCAGCATAACCTTTAATCTGAAGTAGTTGACTTAATTTGTCAGCAACCTTTGGGATTCGGATCCGACCTGGATCCGAGCCGGCAATCTTTCACAGCTTAGGTCCGAGCTCCTAGCTCCTCCCCTTCACCCATAATCCCCTGCCATCCCTGACTGACCTCAGATCTAGTTTGCTGTGCTTCTGTCAGCAGCTAGATTTTTGAGCTCCTGGTTCCTAGGGTCTTCTAGAGTGTTTTGTGACAGTTTTTAAAACTTTTTTATTATCATTAAGTGTACAAGTGTGTTTTTGTGGTTAGGTTTCCCTTTTTTAACTAATACCTTTTAGTTAAACTTACCCTCCCTCCCCTTCGCTGGTGCGTAGTTTCTGTATGTTGTGTGTTTGGGGCCTAACGAGTGTGTTTTTTCTTTAAGATGTCTGAGGCCCCAAAACCCATCTTTTCTAAGTGCACCGAGTGTGGCCATAAGCTCTCCCCAGCGGATGGCCACACTCGGTGTGTTCGGTGCCTTGGGGTTGAACACCTTTCCTCTGGGTGTTCCATCTGTGTGGCGTTCAACCCCAGGGCACTGAAGGACCGGCGGTCAAAGCTGATCCTAGCGGGACTTTTGCCCCCGGATTCAGCTTCAGTCTCTGGTGCTTCTGTGGCCTCCTCCCCAGCTCCGGCAGTGGCCACTCCTGCCTCTCTTCCTCCGGTCCGGGCTCAAACTCCCACTGCAGCTCCAGAGGAGAGGGAGGCCAGGAAAGAAAAAAGGAGGGAGAAGCACCACAAGCGGCGGGCCGAGGCCTCCGCTTCGTCCCCCCAGCTAAGCAGTCTTCTCCCTCCAGGGCTTCCCGGTCTCCTCTTTCTCAGATCCGGTCTCCGAGCATCTCACCGGGCCCCGAGGAGGAAAAGACCCGATCTCCATCGAGATCATCAAGGTGGCATTCCCGGCCAGCCTCGGTGGCCTTGTCGAGATTGACTCGTAGCCTTTCCGACGCAGATTTGGACCGGATGATGCGAAGGTTTCTCCAGGCCCAACTGCAGATGGGAGTGCTCCTACCTCCCTTCCGGGGGGGGGGGAGCATGACACCTTTCTTTGCCCCGATAGCTCCTTCTCCGACCCACTTCCTGGGTTCGGAGCCTTCAGAGCCGAGCAGCCTTGGAGCCGGAAGTGGGTCGGCATTGACAGTATCGGGTTCTTCGGCGCCGACTCTTCCCTCGAGCCTGTCGGGTCCATTTTTGTCAGATCCGGGCTCTCGGAGCCATAGCCTGAGCGTCGGATCCAAGGGAATCAGTATGTCTTCGGCTCCGTCTAGGTTGGAGCACACTGGTTCATCGGATCCGATGGCTTCGGTGCCGACCCCGATCCGTCCATCGGATCTGAGCAAGGGTTTGCTCTCGGATCCCAGAGAGAGCGGCTCTCCCTCGGCTTTCGATGTGGTGGAGAGGGCTCTGTCAAATGCTTCCAGGCCCCCGGTCCTTGCTTCGGCTCTGCCCCGCAGTCCCTCTCTGTTGGGTCCGGCTTCCATCACCTGGCCCCAGGGACAGCCTGCTTCGATGTCCCAGGTTGTTCCCTTGGAACAGGATGTGGCTGGTGAGACATCCTCAGACAGCCCCCCCTGAGGACATTTCCTCGGATGAATCTGTGTCTGTTGAGCCAGTCCCCAAATGCCAGGATAAAATCCTTAGTCCGCCCTCCGAGAGGTCCCATTGGAGCAAGGGTCCCCCCGTAGATGCCATGTTGGTGGCAGTGGCCACCAAGAGGGAATTAGCTCAGGAGAGTCCCTCGGTCCATCCACCAAGCATGGAGTCCCATTTGATGGACCATTTAGGGAAGCGGGCTTTTAGTTCAGCGACCTTCTCAGTGAGGTCTCTGAACTACATGGCACATGTTATTCGACTGCAGAGGAACCTTATCAAAGAGTACGCTGCATCGCCCCCGGAGTCCATGTCGGTGGAGGACAAGCAGTTGTACTCCACTCGGATGGCCACTCTCATGTCCATATCTAACACCTCTATGCATCTGTTGTCCCACGCCACAGAGGGAGCCACTAGAGCCAGCGGAACAGGCCTCGTCATGCGGCGTCAGGCCTGGCTCTGGCATTGCGATTTTGTGAAACCCTTCAAGGTGTCATTTATGAATGCCCCTTTCGATGGTTCTGCCCTGTTGGGCAAGACCATTCGTGAGACTTTGGTCCAGAGTGAAAAGGACGGGAAGATGTCTGCCATCGGAGTCCGCTTCTCTGCTCCCCAGAGGTCCTTCTCCAAGAACCAAAAGGGACAGAAGAAGATGTGGTTCCAGAAGTCGCAACAATTCCAGTCCACTCTGGATCCCCAGTCCTTCCGTGGCAGAGAAGGACAGGGTGGATGCCACCCTAGAGGCAGAGGGGGCCCGAGGAATGGTGGGTCCAGAGAAGCTTTCTCTGACTGGCCCACCCAGCGACCCTGAGGGGTTGCCCGACTGCTCCTCTCTGGAGGCAGTTGGGAGACATTTTCTGAGGCACCTGGCAGCTTGGGAGTCCCTCTCGACAGACCACTGGGTGCTTCGCATCATATCCAGAGGATACCAAATTCCCTTTTCTCACACCCCTCACCAACCCAAATGCCTCCCCGATGTCCCACCCGATCAGAGGGAGGCTGCAGCTGGGGAAATTCAGCAGCTCTTAGGAAAAAGAGCCATCCAACACGTCCCCCCAGACCAGTTCGGATCGGGTTACTACTCCAGGTTCTTTTTGGTGCCAATAAAGACGGGGGACCTAAGGCCAATCCTCGATCTCTCCCTCCTGAACCTGTCAGTAACCAAAGAAAAGTTCCAGATGGTCACCCTTCAATCCATTCTCCCCCTGTTGTGGGAGAGTGACTGCATGTGCTCGATAGACCTCAAGGATGCGTATTACCACATTTTGATGGACAAGCGATCCAGGAGGTTTCTCTGCTTCCGGCTAGGAGCCAGTCATTATCAGTTCAGGGTCCTTCCCTTCGGTCTCACCTCAGCCCCCGGGGTGTTTACCAAGGTATTAGCAGTGATAGCGGCCCACCTGAGGCTTCAGGGAATGTAGGTGTTTCCATACCTAGATGACTGGCTCCTGACTGCCCCAACAAGGCATCTACTCTGCTCAGCCAGGAATTACTTTCTCCACCTTGCTCCCCGGTTGGGGATCACCGTCAACACGGACAAATCCTTTCTCAGCCCGACTCAGGTGATAGACTTTATCAGGGCCAGATTAGACACCAACAACTTACTAGCCTTCTTAACCACCGAACGACTTTACACCCTGAGGCTACATGTGCGGGCCTTTTTACTATCGTCGGCTCCCCCAGCGGGATTGGTACTGAGGGCAGTGGGCTCCATGGCAGCCACAATTACGCTGCTCCCCATGGCTCGCCTGAACATGAGGGTTTTGCAGTGGAATCTCCAAGTCCAATGGTCCTTCCGTCGATATCCTCTCAGTCACCCCATTCCCCTCAGCAAGGCCTGCAAAAGGGCTCTCGCATGGTGGTTACAATCACCGGACCTCCAAGCGGGACGCCCTTTCTCCATGGCCCCTCCACTAGCCACGGTGACCATGGACACCTCCCACCTTGTGTGGGGGGGCATTATGCGGACAGGACGGTCCAAGGCACGTGGAACGATTCAGAGACCTCATTGCATATAAATGTTCTAGAGATGAGGGCAGTGCTGTTGTCGTTGCAAGCACTTCAGAGCCTTCTTCCTACAGGAACAGTTGCAGTCCAGTCAGACAGCATGTCGGTGGTCTGGTACATCAACAAACAGGGGGGAACCAGGTCCTACCCACTCTGTCGAGAAGCTATGAGAGTGTGGGAATGGGCGATCTCCACCAACCACTTTCTTATTACAACGCACACCAACCACTTTCTTATTACAACGCACATTCCGGGATGGTCCAACATCCTGGCAGACAAACTCAGTCACACCATACTGTCTCCTTACGAGTGGTCTCTCAATCCCCAGGTAGTGAAGTGGATATTTGCCGTATGGGGACAACCCTGTTGCGATCTCTTCACCTCTCCTTCAAACACGAAATGCAACAGCTACTTCTCTCTAATTCCCCCCGCCGGGGAATTCCCGAGAGACGCTCTGGTGCATGCTTGGCCTCCTGGTCTACTCTATGCTTACCCTCCTCTACCTCTGATGCTGAAGCTCCTACAGAAAGCCAGTCAGTTGGGGAGCAAAATGATCCTCATTGCCCCATTCTGGCATCATCAAGCTTGGTTCCCTTACCTCTGGTCTCATCTGGTGAATCCGCCTTGGATTCTAGACCCCCTTCCGGATCTGATTTCCCACCCCCTAGGCCTCCTAGTCCCGAACCTGGACAATCTCAAGCTTACGGCTTGGTTGCTCCAGTTCCACTCGTAGCTAGGACTCCCGGTATCTCCTTCCCAGTTAAAGCCATCCTAGTAGCAGCACACAAGCCCTCTACTAGGAAAGTCTATAGGAGTAAATGGAAACGTTTCACTATTTGGGCGGAGTGTCAGAACCTAGACCCTTACACAGCTCTGTTGCCCGCCATCTTGGATTTCCTTTCAGGGCTTTTTCATCAGGGGGCTAACTGTTCCACAGTCAAAGTTCAACTAGCAGTTATCTCTCATTACCACGTGGGACATGAACTGGGTCCATTGATCACCTCGAAGTTATGTAAGACCTTTCTGAAGGGCACCTTCCTACTCAGACCTCCAATAAAGGAAGTAATGCCTCCCTGGGATTTGACTTTAGTACTTCAGGCCTTGACAGCTCCTCCCTTTGAACTTGCAGCTTCAGCTGATCTCAAACATTTGTCATGGAAAACAGCCTTTCTCATCGCTATTAGGGTCTCTGAACTTCAAGCCCTATGTGTAAAACCTCCTTACTTGATCTTCCACAAGGATAGGGTTTACCTCAGGACTGATCCCTCATTCTTTCCTAAGATTGCTTCTGAGGCAAATATTAACCAATCCATTAATCTGCCAGTTTTCTTTCTTGAATACCAGAACAAAGGAGAATACAAACTGCATTCTTTAGACGTGCATAGACAGCTGCGTTTTTACATTCATAGAACGGCTGGTCATAGACAATTCAACCAGTTGTTCGTCTCCTTTGCCAAATTTAATTTAGGTAAATCTGTGTCGAAGATCACCTTGTCGAGTTGGATTTCACAATGCATTCTTTTGGCTTATGAAAGTTCTGGCAGGCCCGCACCTCAGGGTGTCCGTGCCCACTCTACTCGGTCCATGTCTACTTCTGCTGCCTTTCAGGCTAGAGTAACCCTGGATGATATTTGCTCAGCAGCCACTTGGGCTTCATCTCATACCTTCATCAACCATTATAAGTTGGATATTATCTCTAGAGGGAGAGCATCCTTTGGCTCTGCAGTGCTCCGGAACATCCTTCCATGAAGGCCGCCAAAGGTACAGGTATCTGGGGACTCTGTCCCAAAGGTTGCTGATAAATGAAGTCAACT
The DNA here is from genome assembly GCF_019279795.1 of Protopterus annectens. Lineage (NCBI taxonomy): Eukaryota > Metazoa > Chordata > Ceratodontiformes > Protopteridae > Protopterus > Protopterus annectens. The sequence goes on along the minus strand of NC_056728.1, from coordinate 503,929,787 downwards.
ACTTCAGATTAAGAAGTTATGTACTCACCATAACGTTCCATCTGAGTAGGTAGACTTCATTTGTCTGCAATAGTCCCACCCTCCTTCCCCCTGACCTTCAGATGTTTTTTGGCCAGAAGTTTTTACTCTGCCCTTTTAAGGAAGGTAGTTAGTTTTCCTTTTCAGCCTTATTGGTTGTGGGCAAACTTGATCTGTGGTCAGTCAGGGATGGCAGGGGATTATGGGTGAAGGGGAGGAGCTAGGAGCTCAGATCTAAGCTGTGAAAGATTGCCGGCTCGGATCCAAGGTCGGATCCGAATCCCAAAGGTTGCAGACAAATGAAGTCTACCTACTCAGATGGAACGTTATGGTGAGTACATAACTTCTTATTTTGCTCTGATTGGTTAATTTCATGTCAGTAATGTTTTCAAGACCGTGACAAAAAAGGCACTATGGGGCAGGCAAGAGCCTTTGCCAGCAGCCAAGAGTCTAGAGGTGCCAAGTGCAAACCGTCTCTGATAAAGCAGCAAGGTTTGTCGACCATGGCTTCCCAGGCTGACAGGAACTGGATCCCATTTGAATGACACCAACAGCTGAGCCAATTAGTAAAATCAATTATTTTTTGTTTATATTGTGGCATCATTCTAGGTGAGGGTAGAATGTTGTTCAAGGCTAGGGACATACGTGCCTGGGATACATACTCAGAGAGCTCAACCATGTCTCTCTTCATATAATTTAGTGAGATATGTCTTGGGTCATTCACAACAATGGCAGAGTCATAATGGTGCTTGTTGCTGAGATACTTGAGTGCATGCGTGATCTGACGAATCCTGGCACCAGACAGGCAGCTGACTGTGACTTTCTTCTTGCCCATCCTGGTAAGTGGGACACCTGTGTATCTCACTATTGAGTCTCCAATGACAAGAAAATTTGGTTTTGAGTGTTATGGCTTACTGGACTGGTGGATGAGACACTGGTGTTGCTATGTGTCATGGGTGCTGTGGGGACTGTGTTAGTTGTAGCAGTCTTGTGTTTTGGAAGTCTCTGGTGTTTTGGTAAGTTTTTCGAGAGAACCTCCATGTATATGGATTTACATGCTTGATGAATACTATGTGTTTGAGTAATGGTATGTGTATGAGTAGTGGTACTATGAGCATATGTAGTGGTGGGTGAGTTGACAACCTTGTCCGTGCTACTATTTTGCGTGAGAGAGAGCATGGATTCTAGATTCTTGGTGTAATACATCTCATACACTCTGTACTAGAGTGTGTTATTAGTAGAGGGTTGTTTGCGTACATGAGGCAGTTGCTACACTGCCTCTAAAGACCCAAGTCAACAAGGTTGGCAGGAGAAACAAGTGTAGTCCAACTGTCCATAATGCTAGATTGAAGACTGTTGTGACTATGGGTGGTTATTCAGAATCGATCATGGAGGAGCTGAGTGGATGGATATTTCTGCCTGTGTTTTAGGGAAAATTTGCTGAATTTAACTGTCCAGCTTTGGTGCACAACTGAGTGTCATTGAGTGGTACTGCACAATGCACAGAGCCTAAATACCAGAAGCTAAAAACTTGAAAAAAACTTTACAAAAACTCAAAAGGACCAATGAGGATGCTTAATTCAAGCCCTAGACCAGCCTCCCTCTACCAAACAGGTCCCAATCAGCACAATTCTCTCACAAAAGTGCAGATAGGCTCCTTCTAAACCAAGATGCCCTGGAAAACGAGCTCAGAACAAACAAACCACTGCAAACAGTTCCAGAAGCAGCAAGTCTGTATCTGGGCTATTCTACAGCTACTAGCTACCCTAGTTGCATCCAGGTCCAAGGAAGTTATAGTATCACTCTACTCAGCCCTTATCAGACCCATTGTTGAGTATAATGCCCCCTTTGGCATGTACTTAACCAGGTACTTGCAAAAGCTGGAACACCCTCAATTGTTCCTCACCAGGAGAATCCAGGGTATGAATACCTTCTCCTTCACAGATCACCTTAAGGCCCTATCTGTGTATGGGTACAGGTCTCCTACAGGTTACTGAGAGGCAATCTATGCCTAGCATGTCAGCCATCCTCAGATCCAGCTCTTATGAATCTCTTGCACATTCACAAAACAAACAGCACCAGAAACACTAGATCCAAGGATCTTCACTTTGCCTGTGACATAAATAGAACATGCTTGTGAGACTGATACATATCTCATAGGATTCCCACACTATGGAATATGCTGTCTATCTACATAAAGCTGAGTTAATTCCTGACCCTATTCAAAAAAAGCCTTGATCATGGGATAGGAAATTGCAAATTCGCCCCTGGTCTGAGCCCTGTGGCTCTGATGGACAGAGCCCAGCACCAAGTAAATTAATCCCCAACTATCATTCTACCCCACTTAACCCTAACTCTTTACTAACATACCCTACTACTCAGGGATCCAAGGAACTTGGGGTCAAAACTGGGTTGGATTATATAGCTAGGCTTGTAAAGACCCTGGTGGTCATTAGCCTAGTATGAACCTATGGACCGATGACAGGCAGGGATATACAAGGAAGACACAGCTCTCCTGTCACCGGGGCTGTTGAAGTTAAAGTAGTAGTTACAGACAAGGGTCTTCCCCACAGTGTCCTCTTAGAAGTATTAGTGACAGGGGGCTAGACTGACTGTGAATTTTGGTTACAGAGTATTGAGCTGCAAAAGGTGGAGTAATACTGTGGAAGGGAAGCTGAGGAATGGATTAGAAACCTAGTTATCTCCAAGGTTAAGTGGGACAGGGAGAGAGAAAGACAGGAGGTATAAGAGATGCAGCCCAGCTGCCACTTAGATTACAGAGTAATAAATGTGTTGTCCCTACATTATGAGTGACATTTATGCATTTTGGTAGGCAGCCTGACAGTCGCAGAGTGGCAGGAGGTTCAGAGGGCATGGAGAAAATGATGAGTAACAGTAGATGTGGGAAGAAGATGCACACCCGGGGGGGGTGTGGAGTCCCATATAAGAGGAATGGTTGTCAGTGTGATGTGATTTTAGATACACAGAATGTAGACTGAATGAAAGAAGTGAGGGAGCTAGAGGTGGATGAAAGGAATGATGTTTTTGGCTAGTTATGAGGTTACTTTACTGAGTGCCTTGTCAGGAAGTGATTGCATTACATGTTATTGGCATATCAAATAGTTTTTATAGCTTGATTGAGGCAATTTCTGAGAGTGTGAAGAGCCTACAGGTATAAATTAACTGATATGGGGAGTGGGCAGAAATGGGGGTAGGGTGGAATGCCAGAGTAGACTTGAGCTATTTTCCTGTACTTCAAAAAACAAGTTTTGAACTGCCAAAGTCTGGCCGTATAAGAAGTTAACAGTGTGTACAACACATTGTTTTATTTTTCTCAGAACTTATGGTCGCAGTTAAGTTAATAAGCAGCCCTTTTTGTATTGAAAATCAGTAGACTCACTCTGATGTATCTGATAAAACTAAGTGAAAACTGTTGCTGCTTGCTCTTAATTTTACCAGCACAGCTCAGAATGAGTTGCATGTCTTAGTCTTTTTATTATGGAAATGCATATTTTAAAGGTCACTGCTTATTTAAGTAACTCAAGTAGTTGTAACCCTCCAACAAGATGTCTTTCTAGGTAGACTTGTATTATACTAAGTGTGAGTTTTAGCAAATGTTTCAATTATAATTGCAAACCACTTAAACTTACCTAAAGCACTTGCAGAAAAGCTGGTGCATGTTTAGAATCAGCTGAAATGTTCTAGAGAAATAATGGCAGATTGCAGCATGATCCAGTGTTCTTTGAAAAAGTTCTGAGAGGGATTAGCCATTTTCTCTGCTGATAGCACTTACAGAAAAGCTAGTGTAAACTTAGAATTGGAGCAAATGTTTTAAATGGCAGACTGCAGTGCAGTCCTCTGGGTGGTCTTTGCTTGGAAAAGGTCTGGGGGTGATTACCAATTTTCCCACTTAAAGAACTTTTAGGAAAGCTGGTGTAAGTTTAGAATCAGCACAATTGTTCTAGAGTCAAAATGGTGGATTGAAGAACATTCCTGTAGAAGGTCTGTCTTTGAAAGGATCTAGGCAGGATTACCCAGTTTTTCCTGCTTAAAGCACTTGCAGGAATGCTGGCGTAAGTTTAGAAATACATCCACTGACTCCTGTGTTTGGCTCTAGCTTATAAATCATTTAAACTTCACCCATATTTACAACAGAGTTGTCTCAACAATAATCATGCCAGAGTTAACAGTCTTACTTCAAAAATCCTTGAAGCCACAATTTGAATATATAACGATTAAGCTTTTTTAAATTTCATATGTATATAACTGTCAAAACCTGGGAAAATATTACATCTATAAAGGATAACTAATGGAACAATAATGCTGAAATTTCAGAGCATGGAAATTTGGAGCTTGGTCTTCTGTAGTTTGGCATGTTGGTAAAATATCCCTCATTGGTAAGATCAGACCATAAATTAATCTCACTGGAAATCCACATCCCGCCCCCACCCCCTGCACAAAAGAACACAGTGAAGAACTTCTCAAAAGCCAACTTCACACTTCTTAAGACTGAAGTGGTATCCTTCAAGGCCCCTGGGCCAGTGGAAATCACAACCCACACTGCTGAATCCTTTACAAATGCCTTCTACGGGCACCTTCAAGAATGCATGGATCATGCAATCCCAAATAAAACCAAGACCCATTCCCCCAACGGCAGGCACCCGGTCTGGTGGACCCCAGCCATAAACAAACTTTACAACAGGAGGAGCAAGCTACTACATGACAGAGCAAAATCCCTAAAAGGGAAGGCATCTCTGATCAGTACTAGCAAAAAACTACGATCACTCATAAAATCATCCAAGGCCAACTTTGAGAGAAAAATCGCAAAAGATACAAAAGACAATCACAAGGCCTTCTTTAGCTATGTTAGAAACCTGGGTGGAAACTCCCAGATATGCTCAGAGTTAGTCCAAAATGACACAAAATACACTGAACCCACTGATATTGCCAACATTCTGGCAGACAGGTTCAGTGCAAATTTCTCCTCCCCCTTCTCCACAAAAGGAGAAATAACTATCCCAGCAGAGTGTAGCCTCCCTAACATCTCAGATGCCCAGGTAAGAGCCGCCCTCTCTAAAGCTAAAAACACAGCATCAATGGGACCGGATGGTGTCCCGGGTTGTGTGCTACATGAACTCCAAGAGGAAGTAAACCCACACATAAGGCTGCTGTTTAATCTCAGCCTTACCACAGGATACGTACCCAAAGAGTGGCGTACGGCAACAGTGGTCCCACTTCACAAAGGCGGTGCTTCTACGGACCCTGGAAATTACCGCCCCATAAGCTTGACGAGCCTGGTCTGCAAAGCTATGGAGAGGATCATTATGGAACTCATAAACAAAGACATTGGGGACCTACAGACATTGGATCCTACCCAATTTGGCTTTGTCAAGGGCAGATCCTGCCTTTTGAACTTGGTCGACTTTTTTGAAACAGTCACTAAGGCCATTGATGAGGGTAAGGCAGTTCACACAGCCTACCTTGACCTTGCAAAAGCCTTTGACACACCCCACTCGGGCATCATAGACAAACTCACCAGCTTAAATGCAAACCCATATGTCACAAGATGGGTTGCAAACTGGCTCAAGGACAGAACCCACAGGGTCAGAGTTGCTGGAGCTATGTCAGACTCTAAGCCGGTCACAAGTGGTGTCCCACAGGGCTCAGTCCTGGGACCCCTCTTGTTCGGCATTTATTTTTCTGAGGTACAGGCAAACATAGGAGGATTGTGGCTGACAAAGTTCGCAGATGACTGCAAACTGGGCGCCATAATTGATACTCCAGTGGACACAAACATCCTTCAGGGAGGCCTCATAGAAACGGATAATTGGTGCCAGAGCCATGGCCTTAAGCTGAATGCCAAAAAATGTATAGTCATACCCTTTGGGAAAAACAAGGTACCCACAAATTACCACATAGGTGGTAATCCATTAAGTATGGAAGAGGTAATCAGGGACCTAGGGACCCAGGTTGACAGTAACCTCTCATTTGACACTCACATTGCCAAAGTGGTTAGGAAGACCTTCTATATTGCCCACCTTATCATGAAGGGTTTCACATCTAGATCAAGAGAGGTCATTGTGCCCCTGTACTCTTCTCTTATCAGGCCAATGATTGAGTACAATGCCCCATTTGGGATGTATCTTACCCGACACCTGCAGCAGTTGGAAAGACCCCAAAGTTCCTCACCAAGAGGATAAAGGGTCTTAAACATATGTCATATGCTGCCCGACTGAAAAAACTCCAGCTCTATTCAGTCACATACCGCCTACTCAGAGGTGATCTGTGCCTGACGTACAAGGCCATGTCCAATCCGGAATTAATGGACATGCTCCACCTCAAAAAATCCAAATCCATCAGAGCCACGAGAGCAAGAGACTTAAACCTCAACACAGAAATAAATAGGACGTGCTGGAGGGACAGATTCATAACCCAGAGGCTCCCTACACTCTGGAACAGAATCCCAATCCATGTTAGGCAGAGCCCCTCACTAACTCTATTCAAGAGAAATCTTGACGAGTGGATGGGAGATCGTAGGTTTACCCCGGGGGTCATCTCTGTGTCACTCCTAGACAGAGGCACAGTAAACTAAGCCCTAAATGGGCATAGTATTCTCATCCTAAGTGGTGGTGAAAGCCACACACACTCTGGCTAGGCTTATAAATGCCCTAGGGCAGATAGCCTAGTACGAACCTATGAACCTATGAACCTATAAAAAGTGGACAGTGCCACGCACTAGGATGTATGCAGGGTCAGTGAAATAAGTAGTGTGTTTGTGTGTGTGTGTTTGTGTATATGTGCCTCAGGACTCACTAAGCATTTTTTCCCGTGCAGGAATAGTACAGCAGCTCCTGCATGGAGTATGGCCACCTAGCGATCCAGTAAACAAGGCTGGGGACGTGCACGAGCCTGCTAGCACTATTCTGGCATGGACACCACTGAATAATGCTAATTACCTCATTTGCTGGTGAAAAAACATGCAAATGAGGTGAATTTGTGATTCAGTAAACAGACAGGCATATGTGCCAGAACAGTGTGAGGTGCAGAAATGTATTCGGTTACTAGCTGAGTACATTTCTGCAAACACCAAAACAGAGGCATGACAGCTCAAAGTAAAGCATGTATTATAATCATTAGGTATGCCAATGGCCATTGGCATGGAAAAGTGTTTCAAAAATATGAAAATCAAAGGGGTTTTTTTTGGCCGATTTTGGACGTTTAAGCATAGTGCAGCTAACGGGATTGTGCTAAAAATAAAAAAATGTGAAAAGATAATTTTAAGTGAAATCTACATTTTCCATTATAGTGTATGGCATGCAGAATCAAAACAATAACAGGTAACACTGGTTGTTAAGGAGGAAGACTCTGGTGTAGTGGTGTAACAAGGGACTAAGGCAGTGGGGTATGCAAATGAGCACATTTTACTGAATCACTAAATGGAGACATTCTCTGGCTGCACCTAACCATGTAGGAGCTATAAGGCAGTGGTGTAAGCAGGAGAAGCAGCTGACATGAAAAGGGGGTGTGTCATGGTTGGTATAAGCACATTGGAGCTCCACGGCTCCCATTTGAGCTTAGCTAAGCACAGCTAAGCAAGGGGGTGTATCTGAGGCTGTATTGACTTATTCCATGAAATGAAGAGCTTGAAAACATCCAGGAGAGGGCCATTTCTGCTTCAAAGTGTTTACTTTAGCTAAATGGGTTTGCATGGTGTGCTTCGGGGCTTAAAAAGGGCAGAAAAGGGAGGGGAAAAAAGGGAAATAGCAGAATAAAAGCAATCAAGTACAAATAAAATAGCAGGCAGGTGGAATGTATCATAGCCAGCCAATCATACAGGCAACATCTGCAGCGCAACAGTACAAACTGTGCAAACACCTTTCAGTCTGTTTTTTCCCACAAACTCTGCACCATTGGTGCACACACTTGGGGGAATTTTAACTGACAAAATGTTAGGGGTTGCCATCACTTTGATACATCAGTATGTGCTAGAGGCTGAGGGCGGTGAGGAGGATAATGCTGGCAACCGCCCCAGACATAGGAAGAGGAGAAGAGTGTTCAGACCCAGGGTAACCTACCAGGGGCTACATGATCTGGAGATAGTAGAGCATAACAGGGTGGACAGGGACATATTTCAGCAACTCACTGATCTGTGCCAGCCTCACCTCAGACCCAGAGCCAACAGAGGGGAACCCATCCCAGTGGATACCAAGGTATGTGTAGCCAAGAATTCTAGCTACAGGTACGTCCCAAAGACCTACTGGAGACATCATGGGGGGGGTTTACAGGCATCTGCATCCAGGGTACTCCACCAGTTCCTGGATGCCATGCTACCACATGCTGGTGAGCACATTTACTTCCCCAGCACCCATGATGAGAAGACCAGCAATATGCACCTCTTCCACCATGTAGTAGTCTCTCCGCAGTTACTGGGTGCTATAGACTACATGCAAATCCACATCAAAGCACCACCCAGTGAACAGGGTAGGGTCTACTTAAACCACAAGGGTTTTCACTCCAACTGCCAGGTCATGTGCAATACCCCAGGGCATTATCATTAATGTGTGTGCTGGCAGCCCTGGAAGCTATCACATCTCCCACATCTGGCATTTCTCATAGATGTACCAGGAATTTGCCAGGGGGCACATCCCTTATGGCCATCTGGTGGAGGGTGGCAGCTATGCACTGGAGCTGTGGATGATGACTCCCATCAGAAATGCACACACACCCACTCAAGAATGCCATAATGCACAAACCAGGATCATTATAAACCACATTTGGGATGCTCAAGTCACGGTTCTCCTGCCTTGACATATCTAGTGGAGGCCTGTAGTATTCTCCAGCCACATGTGCACACATGTTCATAGTATGTGCCATGCTACACAATATAATCCTGCAGAAACAACTGCAGCAGTAACAGCATGGGGAAGGGCCACACAGCCCCCCCACCATTGGCAAGGTCCCCACAGGCACAGAGGGACTCGGAGGAGGAACCCCCTGAGCCAGCTCCTGTAGGCAGATGAAGGTGTGCCCAGTATGCCCTGGCCTTGACAAAGAGAAAATGAATAGCATTCACACTGACACTGTAGGGACCCAGGGACTGACACCTCTCTCCGACTTGCATACACAGTAAAATGGATGCCACACACACCACGCTACCTGTACCTTACCATGTATAGGCAGTGTACTGCATGCACATGGCATAGGCAGCCCTCAAACACCATCCTCACAACTGCCACAGGCACAAGGTAAGTCAGACTTCTTAACAATAAATGAATGAATTAGTATGCTCTGGTAGCATTTCTATGGTATTGCTATATGCACGCAAGGGAAGGGAGTGGCCTACTGGGATAGCAGTAGACAACTGGCAGCTATGTGGGACACTAGGAAATGTTTGCTCAATACTGGCCTCCCCACACTATGCAGTAGTACTCAAGGTGACAAATCCCACTGCAGTATATGTGGGGGGGCCAACTAACTGGGGGTCATAAGTCACAAGCGTGGATGTCAGTGTGGCAGTCCCATACTCGCACCCTCAGCCTCACCCAGTAAGTCAGCCATAGAAAACCATAGAGAAATGTCTGACAAAGGCCCAAAAATGGCAACAATGATGAAATACCCTCTACAGATTTATACAGTGATAGCACAGCAGGTCTTGCAGTTGCAGTAAGGCTCTGAAGGGTAAGAAGTCTGAAACTCAAATGTATGCTATTACATTCTGACCTGTGGTCTTTAGTGATATGCCTCTAGTCTCCAAGACAGAGCACAATACTATGCTAAATGGGACCAAAATGTAAAGCAAATATCAGTACAGTCTGTGCAAATGTGTACAGTTGACAGATGTGCCCCCCACATCCATATTCCCATAGAAATGCAGTAACATGTATGTTTGCAGGGAAATAGTAGCAGAGCACACATTGCCAGAGCTGTCTGAATCAACATAATAACTTGTTGCATGTCCACAATATGCAGGGATCAATGAGCTATGTATATATGTGGTTAATACTGTCAGGATGTGGCCAGCACTTACTCCCACCTGTTGTGTTGTAGTGACCGAGATACAATACTGTCTTTGACAGGGCCATATTCCAAGAACTGCAGTGTCAAGTATTCTGCATGTCAGCTACACCTATGGTAGGAGTTGTATACACTGTCCAGATGTCAATATCTGTTAATGCAGGAAAGCTGTACAGGTCATGGACAGGATGCCACACATATGGACAGTACACAGCTTGGAGTAACCTACACAGTGCTTACCATACCTCTGAACTCTACAGACCTATTGCAGAATGTCCAGAGGTTTGCATCATGTGTGGTCTGTATGACATGAAATAGTGGTTGTCTGGCAATTCATTGACAAATCACGCAAGACTAAGGTCAGAAAATAATGACAGATTGTAGTGTCAGACTTCATACCCTATAGAAACATGCACGCTAATGCAAAACCTGTTACTGAATCACCTTTCTAGGATTGTAAGGCCAATACTTAAAAATGGTCCCTATATTTAGGCCTCTGTCCCCCAATCACTTATGGCTCTGTCCAGATGTCTAGCTCTCAGAAGTTGAGAGGCATGGTATCTAGTAGGACAGCAGGTACCTGAAGGCCAGTGTACTACCAATATATAAAAGGTTACCACCTTTCTGTGTCAGCACTGACAACATGTCACTGGCCAACAGCCTTGAATGACACAGGTTGTCACAGAAGGAGCACAAGTATGCCTTCTATACCTGTTCTACTTGTCCTAACATTGCATTTGCCTGCCAACTATTTGCAAAACAAGAAAGGGTTATGTCAAAACAGCAATGGCAGACATTGGGGAAGCATACATCAAACCCATAAGAGCAAATAAGCAATTACCAGACCAGTCTCCCAACTGTCTTTGTTTGGCAGAACAGTATTAACACCCTGACCCCATGTGTGGGCCTTTGTCTGACTGTCATATTTGGGCCTGTACAGATGTCAGTCTGTGATCTTATGACAGCTAGACCCACATCTAGCCTCATAATAACATATAGCAACACAATCTGTCTAAGGACCACAGCAATGATGGACAACCTGCTAAATAGGTACACTCAAAGGTATGAAGTCCACAACCCTGTGTGCAATGTAATGGCATGTACCCTGCCCACATCAGAATTACAAATACATAACAGCAGCAACTGTGGCCAAAGCCTTTGACTGGACTACAGAAGGACATAGAGACACACATAAGCAGAAGGGGAACCACTGGCCAGACAAATGGAGAATGTGCACACCAGAACAAATTGTGCAGTAACATGGGTGCCATGTAGTGTAAGGAGTTAGTAAACATCACTTGCAAATACACAAAACACACCCATGTAAGTGGAGGTCTGCAACAAAACAAAACCCAAACAATGGACACCTCAGAGACAAAACCACATGAGAAACCTACATACCACAGACCATGTAGACTCCACACTCCACGGTCTTGTAAACACTAAGGCCTTATCCCAACCCCAAACGCCTACCCTACACAGATAGGCTAACAGCAGTGTCCCTCTACCCAGTTCCATACAGACTCTGTTGAGGTGACCCCTGTCTGGCATACAAAGCAATCCAGACCCTTCCTTGATGGGACTGTAGCACATCTGGAACTCAAGGCCTACTCCATCAACCTGCAGGTGCAGCATCAACCTGGGCTGTGATATCAGTATGGCTTGTTGGTGTGACAGATATGTGTACCACACACTACCCCATTTGTGGAATACACTCCCTGTCAACAGCAAGCCAAGTGGCACAATACCCCTAGTGATGTGCTCCCTGTATAACTGCATGGGAAACACAAAATACAGTCATGTAATCCCATCTGTGTCCCTGCTGAACAGGGGCTCTGTGTGCTGACATGTTGTAACATGGGCTACACCCTTGTCTGCGTGGGTTATAAGGGCTGCAGGGCCAATACCCTACTAACGTCATAGCAACCTATACACAACTGTCTGTCAGTGCTTCACCACATTACTCTGTACTGCTCTGCCACTGACATACCTGGAAGTCACAGTGCTATGTGGAATATACTACACATATAATGGACATTTCTGCACAGTTAAATGCATTTGTACCCACACCCATACTTCCCAACCTCTGACAGCGAGACATCTGGACAAGGTCATAAATAAAAGTGGGACAAAGACACAATGATAAGCATGTGTTGTAAATATTGTCCTTACATACTGAGAATATTGGTAGGATAAGTGGTTTTGCATTAGCAGGAATTGTCTGAAGTTTATGAAGTCTGAAACACTAATGTCTGTCATTATTTTGTAATGTCAGTCTTCAATTATATGCAATTAGCTTGTCATAAAACCACAAGTTTATGTAGACTGGATGAAACTTCTAGACAAACACCTGGACATTCTGCCAAAATATGTACAATTGAGTGGTATGGCTACACCAGGATATGACTTTGCAGGTAAGAAGAATACCACACAAGCAGGAGATCCCCAGCCAGTATATCACAAAGTTGCTGGACTGTTTACACAGCTTCATCAGTCAACCTGTTGTAGCCACACCTCTTGACTGACCTTTTCCAGCAGGAATGTATATAGTTGGGGGTCATAATATTGGTCTGTGCATCATACATCTTGTAATCCTCTGGTAAAGCACTGTGATGATCTGAGGATGTTTGTCACTAGGTAATGACACAATACATTGCAGTGTCAGACTTCAGATATGTCAGAAAATGTCTTCTAAAACAAACCCAGTACCTCTAGGAAAGTCCTGTTTACTTTTAACAGGCATGGCTCTAGCACACAAAATCCCAGACCAGAGTACACCTATCTCTGGAATGGAGTCTGACTCATACTATAGAAGGTCACACCGGGTATACTCCTAGACTTAGAGAATCACAGGCCATGTTGAAACCCACATTGGACTATATAACTATATTGTACATATATGTCTTTACATACAGACAGCTATGTAAACCTTAACTGTCCCTACATACACCCATCAGACAGGATTACCCTCAGTTAGCTGTAGAGGGCCCATATGTGATATATCTACATCTGTTGCGTGTGATGCGCAGACATATATATGGGCAACAGATGACAATATGTCAAGCATATACACACACATAGATGTGGGGGACACATAGATGTGGGGAAGAGAGAGGCAGACAGTGATAGAGAGAGAGAGCCACAGGGGGACACACACAGAGTGAGTCACACACATACCCTGAATGGCATAGAGTGATGTCTTTCTGTGGACAGTGACATACCATTCCTAACCAGTCGCACGTGTCAGCATGAAGGTGAGCTGTATTGTATAATAGGGGGTTATAATATCACATCACCTGCCTCTGTGTGTGTGTGTGTGTGTGTGTGTGTGTGTGTGTGTGTGTGTGTGTGTGTGTGTCTGTGTGTCTATAGGTCTAAGTATTAGGGGCTGTCCCCACTCAGTACACTTCCCATTGCCCTACTTCACAAGATCTGCTGCTGCTATTCACATTAGAAGTGACATTGGAGATGTGTCAGCCCTATAAGCTCTGTACCATGTGTGGTAACTGCGTACAACTATAGTACAAATAACTAAATAAGTAGGGATTCTAAACTCAGTCCTGGCAAATGTAAGTGAGTGTGTGTGTGTGTGTGTGTGTGTGTGTGTGTGTGTGTGTGTGTGTGTGTGTGAGAGAGAGAGAGAGAGAGAGAGACTGTGAGTATATGTGTGTCTGTTTGTAGGTGAAAGAGTTTTAGGCCATTCCCACATAGTACACTTCCCAGTGCCCCACTTTAGCAGTCCTGCTGATGTCATTCCCCTTAGAAGTATCTTTGCACAGCCCCAACCCTATAAGCTCCGTGGCATGTGCAATAACTATGTAACACTATAGTACAAATAACTAGATAGACAGTGGTTTTCTTCCCAGTTCTGGCAAATGTGTGTGTGTGTGTGTGTGTGTGTGTGTGTGTGTGTGTGTGTGTGTGTGTGTGTGTGTGTGTGTGTGTGTGTGTGTAAGTGTGTGTGTGTGTTTATAGGATGACATATTTTGAGAACTTTGTCACCTACAACACTTCTCAGTGCCCTACTTTAGCAGTCCTGCTAATATCATTCCCCTTAGAAGTACATTTGCATAGCCCAAGCCCTATATGCTCTGTGGTACATGCAATAACTATGTAACAATATAATACAAATAACTAGATAGGCAGGGATTCTAGTCCCAGTTCTGGTAAGTTTGTAGGCTGAAGTATTTTGAGGACTTTCCCACCCAGTACACATCCCAGTGCCCATTTTTAGCAGTCCTGCTGATGTCATTCACCTTAGAAGCACCTTTGTGCACTTGTCAGCCCTGTAAGCTCTGTAGTGCATGCAATAACTGCGTAACACTATAGTACAAATAACTAGATAGGCAGGGGTTCTATTCTCACATCTGGCAAATTTTTTTTGTGTGTGTGTGTGTGTGTGTGTGTGTGTGTGTGTGTGTGTGTGTGTGTGTGTGTGTATAAGTGTATGCACAAGAGTTTGTAAGTGTGTATGTTTTCAGGCTGAAGTATTTTGAGGACTTTCCCACCCAGTACACATCCCAGTGCCCAACTTTAGCTGTCCTGCTGATGTCATTCACCTTAGAAGTAACTTTGTGCACTTATCAGCCCTGTAAGCTCTGTAGCACTTGCGATAACTGCATAAAACTAGAGGACAAATAACTAGATAGGCAGAGGTTCTATTCTCAGGTCTAGCAAATGTGTGTGTGTGTGTGTGTGTGTGTGTATAAGTATACATATAAGAGTTTATAAGTGTATATGTTTGGAGAATGAAGTATTTTGAAGACTTTCCCAACTACAACACTTCCCAGTGCCCTACTTTAGATGTCCTGCTGGTGTCATTGCCCTTAGAAGTACCTTTGGACAGCACTCAGCCCTGCAAGCTCTGTGGTACATGTGATAAATAATAGTATAGTACAGATAACTAGATATGCATGGATTCTATGTACAGTTGTGCCAAATGTTTGTGGGTTCTACATACAGTTGTGCCAAATGTGTGTGTGTGTGTGTGTGTGTGTGTGTGTGTGTGTGTGTGTGTGTGTGTGTGTGTGTATATATGAAGTTTTTTGTAAGTGTGCATGATTGTAGGGTAATGTATTTTGATGCCCTTCCCACCCAGTACATTTCCTATTGCCATACTTTACAATTGCCATACTTTACAAGGGCGCTTGATGTAATCACCCTAGACATACCTCGCAACACTGTTAAATCCTATAAACTCTGTGGCACATGTGATAACTGCATAAAACTGTAGTACACATAACTAGATAGGTTCTAAATTCAGTACTGACAACTGTGATACTGTGTGTGTGTGTGTGTGTGTGTGTGTGTGTGTGTGTGTGTGTGTGTGTGTGTGTGTGTGTGTGTGTGTGTGTGTGTGAGACTCACATCATCCGGGTGTGTTTGGGTGAGAATCATATCCTCTGGGGGTGTGGGTTATACCATTTTGAGGCATGTACCACCCAGTACACGTCCCATTGCCCTACTTTACAAGGCCTGCTGATGTCATTCACCTTAGATGTACATGTATACAATTGTCAGCCCTCTAAGCTCTTTGGCATGTGCAATAACTGCATACTACTATAGTGGAAATGCTTAGATAGGTAGGGGTTCTAATCTCAATACTGACAACTATAGTAGTGTGTAGGAAGCATATCCCCTGTGGCTGTTGTGTGTGTAGGTTACACCATTTTAAGGCCTGTTGACCCCCTACCCATTACATTACTTTAAAGACCCTGTTAATGGCATCTGTCTCACATGCACCATGTAACACTATACAGCCCATACCAGTCATCTGTACAGATGTACATGGGATATCCACATATTTACAACCTATATGTGGTCTTTGTCACTCTCCAAAGCCAAGAACACAGCATCTATGGGACCTGACAACATCCCAGGCTGTCTTCAACACGATCTACAGAATGAACTGGCACCCCACCTAAGTACCATGTTCAGTCATAGCCTCACCTCAGGCTTTGTGCCCATTGAATGGTGCACCACGACGGTTATCCCACTCCACAAAGGGGGAGCCATGACAGACCCTGGGAACTACTGCCCCATTAGCCTGATGAGCCTAGTCTGCAAGGCCATGGAACTCATAAACAAAGACATTGGTGATTTCCAAACTCTGGACCCCACACAGTTTGGGTTTGTAAAAGGCAGATCATGTCTCCTAAACCTGATAGACTTCTTTGAAGCAGTCACCAAAGCCATAGATGAGGGTAAGGTGGTTCACACAGCCTATCTAGATCTTGCCAAGGTGTTTGACACCATCCCCCTCTCTGGAATTATAGATAAACTCACTGAACTAGGTATAAATCCCTATGTCACAAGATGGGTTGCCAACTGGCTTACTGACAGAACCCACACTGTGAAAGTAGAAGACTATAATTCAGACTTCAGACCAGTGACAAGCGGAGTACCACAGGGTTCAGTCCTGGGTCCTCTCCTGTTTGGTATCTACTTCTCTGAAGTACAGGCTAACACAGATGGTCTTTGGCTAAGTTCACATATGGTCGCAAACTAGGAGCCATAATCAAAACTCCTAATGATGTGGACATCCTACAAAAGGGCCTCACTGAGACAGATGCCTGGTGTCAAAGTCATGGCCTCAAGCTCAATGCCAAAAAGTGCATTGTCATCCCCTTTGGTTAAAACTCTGTACCCATGAATACCACATAGGTGGTAGTATACTTAACACCAAAAGTGTGATAAGAGACCTTGAAACACAGGTGGACAGTAGTCTCTCCTTTGATAATCACATCACCACAGAGGTCAGGAAATCCTTCTACATGGCACACCTCATCACAAAAGGTTTCTCATCCAGAAAAAAGAGGTAATTGTTCCCCTCTACTCATCAGTCATTAGACCCATTATAGAGTACAGCACCCCTTTTGGTATGTACCTCACAAGACATCTACAACAACTGGAAAGGTCACAGAAATACCTCACAAAGAGGATTACTGGCCTCAAACAGATGCCCTACACAGACCATTTAAAAAAACTCCAGCTTTACTCTGCCACATATCGTCTACTCAGAGGCAATCTTTGCCTAACATACAAAGCTATGTCAAACCCAGATCTGTTAGACATGCTTCACTTAAAGAAATCCCAATCCCTCTGAGCTACATGGTCTAGGAACCTAAACCTTGTTACCACAATAAACAGAACATGCTGGAGGGATAGGTTCCTGTCCCAGAGACTTCCCATAGTCTGGAATAGACTACCTATCTATGTCAAACAGAGCTCCTCATTAGAACTCTTCAAGAAAAATCTTGATGAGTAGATGGGAAATAGGAAATTCACCCCAGGGATCACTTCTGTGGCTCTGCTTGACAGGTGAACAGGAAAATAATTTTCTTGGGTGGCGAAAGCCAGGGTACCTTTTTGGCTAGGCTTGTATAGGCCCCAGGGCTAATAGCATAGCACCTACCTATGAACCTACGAGAATGAGAATTCCTGTGATATCATTGCCAGATATGTCCCAGTTACCGTACTGACACACATGCCAGCATCAGACATCGTACCTGATTGACACATCATGCTGATACCAAGCCTGTCACTCTATCACTTGTGCAGGTTTGTAGGAGCAGTAGACTAGACCAATCGCTATGTCAGGTGGGTTATCCCACCATTCATGAAGGGATTTGCAAGATCACCTCTTGTGAGAGAATGTGTTATGCCCCAGGCATGTAATCAATGTGAAGCATGTCATGTGTATGTAGCACTATAGTACATACAAGTGGATACGTAGGGTTACTAATATGTCTTTTGGCAACTGTGTATGTGTTTCTGTATGCACAGCCCTTGTGGCTGTCTTCAGTCTATGTATGTGATGGCTATACCATTTTGTGTGCCTCTTCCACCCTGTGAACTCTCCCATTGCCAACCTAGTGTCAGCCCATACAGATGTCATCCACAGTACAAGCACAGTTACACAGTTTCTAACACCAAGCCATTGTGGTGCAATGGTCGTATCACTGTGTATTGTACATTAATAGATGGGTAGGTCATCTACTCTGATAAGTGTCACCTCCATGTGCATGTGTGTCTCAATGCATGTCCCCATGCAGTGATGTGCGTGTGTGAGTGTCAGATGGCTCTAACATGTTAAGAGCCTCTGAACCCACCACTGGCAATTCTAACAGCCCCTGCAATTGTCACCCATTTCAATAGCAGTGGCAGACTCTGCCACACTACAGTACCACTGTGCTATCTGTGTTATGTGTCTGGTACTATCATTCATAGGACTGTGCAGGTAGGGGCTATGCTCAGCCTTTCATCAGCTACCCCATCTACAGGACTATGACTCACTATGCACTACCAGCACGAGAGGCCAGGCATGCATATGAGATAGCAGACACACATGCTGGAGATTGTCAGGTTAGACTAACACAGGCTGACTTGTGTCAGGAATACATACCCCAAACCTGCCATACACAGTACCAGGCATACCCTCATCAACTGCATAATGGTTAAGTGGATGTGATAGAAATGACAGGGGCAAATGAAAGTAATGGCTAAGCTTGTGAGGGACCTAGTACTAGTACTCAAGGAACCTCCTCTATATGTGTGAGCCTGCAGTCCTACAAAACACACAGGTGACATGTATGAAAGCTAGGTGGCTGTGTCATGGGTATGTATGCAAGGTTACACTGTCTGCCACAATTGCCCCTCATACATTGTTGCATGTAAACACACCTGGTAAACATGTACATATACAGCTGTACCTTGGCTATGAAAAGGTCACTGTGTTTCCACTCCATCTTACTCATCATTGCTACTGTCAGTAGGCCCACAGACTGCAGACACACAGACACCTGGAACACAACCAGAATACAGTACATGACACTACAGTCAGTCAGCAGTACTAACAGCAAAGTGCATCATGGCTAACAAGGTACATACACCTCAATGTATACCCATAACTACTGCCAGCAGGCAGCACCTTACACAGCATGACATTGCTACACTGTACTGTAGTCACCCTGTACATCAGACCCATATGAGCATGTCCATGCATCAGTGATATGGATAACAGGGTTGTGGCACAAGTATCATCACATGCACATGGTGTGGTGTTGGATTGCCAGAGGCCTAAGCTGGTCCATATGGCTGACATTGTGTGTGTGTGTGTGTGTGTGTGTGTGTGTGTGTGTGTGTGTGTGTGTGTGTGTGTGTGTGTGTGTGTGTGTGTGTGTGTGTGTGTGTGTGTCTGGAGGGGTGATGTTCAACTGGGCAATGCAGAGGATCTGTGCATATCTGGTGATGACTGGCCTGTGATAGGGACATGTGAGTGTTTGTCTGCACACCATTAAGCGATGTGGATGCCCGACACAGGACTATGTTGGACAGCCGTTGATCATACATGGCAGGATGTATGGTTCACCATCTCCCAGCAGGGACGTGATAACTGGTTCTGCCAGGAGTATCAGTGGCACCGCCAGGCCCAAGGACAGATGTAGTACTACTCCCTGATGGTGACTGCTGTCTGCTGGATCCATGTCCCTGATGAGACTGGCCAGGACAACGTGCCTATAGCCTGCTTTGGTGTTGTGTGGACAGCACCCTCCCTTTGGGAGTGCTATTGGTACTGCCACTATGGGACTGTGAATGTGCATGGGCATGTGTGCCCACAGCTTGTCATGTTGCTGACCTACATCCACCTGGCTGATGCCCTACTCCCACCATATGCTCAATCACAGACATTGCATGGTTGAGCAATGACAATGCCTCATCCTACTGTCTATCCACAACATCGGCAAGATGACATATGGCATCACAAATGTCATGGAGATCATCACACATGGCAGGGAGCACTGCATTCATGACCTTAAGCATCTGTCTGCTGTTGCAGTCAGTACGCGGCTATGCCTCCATGATGGATCGTAACATGCATCTGGTGACATCTGCTGTGGCACTTGTGACAGGCCCTTGATGGGCAGCAGTCCTCTGTTGAGCACCCCTTTCCATCTGCCTGTGTGTGACCTTGTCTGCTCTCTGTCTATGGCTGGTTTCTACACTCACACTCGCAATACTCAAGACACTAGACTGTTTTGTGCCACCACCCTTAACCTGTCCATTATCCATGGCTGCTGGGGACTTTGTATGTGTGGGCATACTGACTGTGTGCAGGGACATGGCGGGTGAAAATGGGATACCAAACAATGGCACAGATTCAGGCACCAACAACCCCACCTGTCCCTCACTATGACCACCATCATCATGGGAGTCCGCTAAGACACTGACATCAGGTCGAGAAGGGGAGGGACACCAACCCCTGTGTTCACCTGTGAGGGGAAGACAACATATGTAAATTAATACCTTGTAGTGTTATGTTTGCTGATATACAAACACACACACACAGACGCACACACACACACGCACACACACACACACACACACACACACACACACACACACACACACACACACACACACACACACGTGCGCATACACACTCCTGGTACAGTCTGGCAAAGCTGTGACACCTATGATCTTTCCAGTGTAGACCTTATGGTAGTTCTACCTGATGCAATCCATCTCTTTCACTGCTACTGTAAGGCCCACAACAAAGGGTGACAAATTCTACTGTGTGATGGGTCTAGTAGCAGAATGGTAATTGTGGCCAAGACCAAGGCTATTGGAGTGAGCTATCCAGTGTCACCAAATGCAGATGCACGTACTGTAAGAGCTGAATTACTGCTATACAGACCGCACACAATGACAAGGTGTAATGATATGTGATGATATCTGACAAAGGGACAAGTCTATGCACTATCACTGCAGTACATACACAGTTCAGACTCACAGGGATTCATTTCAGACAACATTGCAGGACAGTCTGCAATACATACAGGAAACATGTAAAATACTAGATACATAGCCTCATAAGATGATACCAGGCTATTGGCCCTGATGCCCTCATAAGCCTGGCCCAGACTTTCGCCCATGTCCCTTCCAAGCCAGGACCTGTTTCCCCTGTCCATCTGGTACAACCACGGGATCACAGGGGTGTCCCATCCATTTCCTATGCAGATGTCCAGCTTCTTCTTCAAGTGGTCTATACACATACTCTGCTAGACATGGGGAGGAGGGTATTTTGCAGACAGTGTATAGTGTGGGACACTACACCATCCTGCCAACAAGTACTATACATGTCACAGACCAGGTGAGGGCATTGCATGCATGATGTATGATTGGGGTTTGTCTTACAGATATGCAGAAACACCATCAATGCTGGTTTGGAAATGCCATTGTATGCCAGACACAAGTCACCTATGATCAGTCTGTATGAGACTGAGTACAGGGACAGGGCTTTCAGCCTACCTATATTGGATAGGTGTTACAGACCCTGGATTTGCCTGGTCAGGAACCTCTGTGGTCTCTGCAACTGCTGCATTTGCTTGGCAAGATACATGCCAAAGGAACCATTGTACTTAGTAATGCATCTAATAAGGGTGGAGTACAGTGATGTTGTGGCCTCCTGGTTACTGGATGACACACCCATATTTGTGAGGTGGGCCATGTAGATAGCCTTCCGTACAATGGTGCCCACATAGTGGGAAACTATCAGGTTGTTACCAACCTTGATGCACAAGTCACCTCTCATCTGATTGCATGCACAGAACATTATTACTGTCATAATTTGTGTGGATGACATCTGCCACAACAGGGAGAATGATGCCTCTCCTGGTATTCAGTTTGCAGAAATGCTTCTTGCTCCACTCATTAATTGGGTGAGGGCCTCTTGGGGGATGCTCACATCAGTAGGGGAATGTAAGATGGTGGCCAGCTTGCAAACATCTGTACATCTGGTCAGCCAAAGACCACTGCTTTTGTCCTGTACCTCAGATACATATATCTCAAACAGTAGAGGCCCCCAGACAGATCCTTGGGGTACACCTCTTTGGAAGACTCTACTACTAGAGGTGGGTTCCACTATTTTGACTAAGTGGGTACTATCATTGGGCCAGTTAGCTACCCATCTGGTAACATACTGGTTGATGCCTAGCTGTGTAGGCATATGTATCCTGGCTGGCTAGGGATTATTGTGAGAGAATTGGGCTAGGTGAAGGTACGCATTGTTCACCATCTTCCCCTCATCCTTGTATTTGTTGACCACTTCAGAGAGGTTGACCAGGTTTAACAGGTCTGATCCCTTTTTGACAATACCATGCTATGTGAGCTCAGGCATTTTGATGTTGCTGATGTCCCTGTTCATAATGTCCTTGATATTGCCTTCCATGTCCTTCCAGAACAGGCTAGTTAGGCTGATGTGCATAATATTGGCTGGGTTGGTAAATTGCTTCACCTTTGTGTATAGGGATGACAGTGACTGTCCTCTGTGCAAGATGTGATGACACTGGTGCTCAGTCTTTTGTTGACTACAGTGTGGAATGGATCTGAGAACCCATGCATGTGTTCATGTAGGATGCAGCCAGGGATGGTATCAGGCCTATGGAGACTTTTGTGTGTTGCCTTTGAGATGGCATTATGGACCTGCTTCCTAATGATGAGGGGAGGGGGGCAGGTACTGTGCATGCACATGTGTATTGATGGGGGGGACAGGGGAGTGATGTTTACACTTCACCTGTCTGCAGCTGATTGCATATATATATATATATATATATATATATATGTATGTGTGTGTGTGCGTATGCCATATGTGATTTTGGTGTTACTGACCACCACTACAGAGCAGATTTGTGTGTTGCCTCTGAGATTGCAGATGCATTTGTGGAAGGCCTAGTGATTGGCCTTGGTGGATGTGTCCATTTTGGACTCAAAGATAGCCTTAGGGTAATTCACCTGTTACCTTATTTGCTTGTGCATACCAAGGTGACATTGCTTCCAACAAGGCATATTTTCCTTCTTGGCCTTGTCCAACAATTATTTCCATCTGTTATGGTATTTGTGTATTGCTGCTGTCAACCACAGATGTTTACCCTGCCTTGAGAGAGATGATGTTGTCCTGTCAGGTATTGCTGAGTCCATACAGCTATGTACAGTAGATGCCCACATAGTATTGTGGTGTGGGCCTGGACACTACTACTAGTTCCAACTGATGGGACGTTGTCTGTAAAGCTACTTCTACCCTCTCTGACGAGATTTATAGTAATTTGTAAAAAGTTAATTTTGTTTGACCCTGCCAGGGAGGGGCAGGGGAGATGGTGACCTGAACAGTGATGGCTATGTGGTCAGATCTTACCAAGGAGGATGACACTGTATGAGTGCTACAGTGGCTACTCATGTTGGTTAGGGCCAAGTATCGGATATTTCCACCTGTCATAGGAGTGTTGACCAGCTGATCCACTGCATTGCCATTGACAAAGCCGAGGAATCTCTGTGTATTCATGTTCAGGTGGCATAGGTCATGCACACTATGGTTGGGTAGTTGAAGTCATCCAGGAGCAGGGTAGACAATTGAATCCTGACAGATTCCAGCAAAGTCCCAATAGGTGTGGTGGGTGTCCATAGTCATGGTTGGAGGCCTGTTACTAGCTATGATATGAGTAGGTGTTTTGTCATCTGTTAACTACACTAGGGATGTCTCCCATGCGTCATACTGTTTAGCCAGCCTGGTGGTGTGTATGTGTATGATAATGTTCAACACTCCACCTTCTGTGGCTTTCAAGCCCTCCATTTAGGATCTAAACGTATGATGGGATGAGTAACCTGGCAAGGTTAGTGTGCTCTCCACAGCTACAAAGCAGGTGTCAGTGACTGGACAAATGTTGACATACTACAGGACAAGGTAAGCCTGCATTGAGATGGGTTTCATGCTAAGACACCTAGCTCCTGTTAGAGCAATTAGAGCAAGATATCTGCACCAAGGCACACATCACTGATGGGCAAAGGCTGGAAACTAGTGTCACTTTATGAATCTAGCTGAAACACACGTAGTTGCCAGCAAAGACGGTGTTGCATTCACAGTTCTACTCTGCAGGATATGACATCCGACAATCAAATGTATGCCATTATGTTATGACTTCAATCTTTAATGGGTTGCCAGTGATGTGCCAGACAATACATAACTATATGAGGCACTGACTACAAATATGAGGCAGACGTGGTCAGTCTGAAAAACTCTGGACAGTTGTCAGGTATGGGCTCAGTATATAACATACAGTTCAACACACACTTCTGCTCCTGTTGTGTACTATGCACATACCCTATATAAGTCCCTTACATTTGTAGAACAAACATAAGTATCATAGTAGGTAATATATGAATATGTACAACATCCCAGGTAGCTGGCCTAGCAGTGTCACACTCAGCATTGGACAACAGACACTCCAGTAGTAGTCATACATGAGCTGACCTTTGCTGGGGTGACTCAGGGGCCAGAGGTGTGATCCATGTCAATGCAGGCAGAGCAAGCAGGAATGGCCATAGGTGTCAGACAGCAGCATGTGAGTCCAGCAGGTCTTGTTGCAACCTAGTGTTTAACTTCATATTTGGCATTATTGCATCCCCCCTTCTGCATTTCATTACAAGCTTACTTGATTGACATACCTGTTATAGTGCTGAAGAGTTTCCTGAGAATAATGGTAATGGTTAGGTTTGTGTAGTTGCAGTCTGTCTTTGTGTAGATGGGTTCAGACCTGTGTTGCATAAGCAGCAGCTTGCCTTTTGTAGGTAGCTCATGAACAGGTGATAGCCTGTGCATCAATCGGTGTGTCCCACTTGCTACTTGCATCCAGAGCAGCTATGTTGTCTTTCCATTAGCCAATGCCATAGCAACACAGTGCTATAATAAAGTTCTTCATGTGGGCCTTGCCCCTTTTCCTTGCCTGTGTGGAGGACATTATGTAGGTGCGGGGGCTACAGCTTCACAGACGATAGGTGGAACTACCTCTCAGGACAAGACATGTGGAGACAGCCCAACAACATGGGGGACAAAACTCCAGAACTAGGTGCAGATTGTAAGTAACTATTGCTGTTATACACATAGAGGATTGCTAGATTAACATGGTTTGTCTGGACATGCATTTTTTATGTGACTTGATGTCTGACAGCGATATGTCTGACATACCTCTCAACTGTCCAGATATCCACAAACTGCCCTGTTATGTTTTGTCTATTCTTCAGACAATATCTGGTTTTGAGAAATCAGTAGGATAATGTGAGGATTGTAGTCAGTAAATGTTGACATCCATTAGTGTTTCAGACATCATATTCTTCAGGGATGTTATGTTACAACAAACCTTTTAACACCAGCAACTGTTTCAGTTTGTAACACCATTACATGAGATATGTCCCTCTTTCTGGCCCTCTGTCCTCCAAGTATGTCATGCTTTGTCCAGATTTCTTGCAGTAAGAGGTTCAGAGGTATGGTATATCATTATTTATTGATTGCACTCCTGATATCAACCCAGTGACTTAGCAGACTCCTGGAAGTGGTATGCAGCAGTGGCCATAAATATGGTCCATCACCCTGGACATTCTGTGGAAATCTGTAGAGTTGAGAGTTATGTATGTCTGGCCATTGTTAACAGACTGCCAAGAATGTGTAGCAGTGGTGTGTGTAAATGTTTGTTGGGCAGATTAGGGAGTAACAGCATATGTGAATGTCATAGATCCTTTTTTATCTGACTGTGTATGCTGCTACAGTTGTTGGTTGTCTATCAGGTATATATGTTTGTAGGGGCAGACTGAGAAATGTCCTGTAACAACTCAGGATTCACAGTAGACTGTGAGTTGGGCCAGTATATGTCAGTTTAGTGTGTGACTGGCAATCAGGATATGTTTGTTCAAACAGTCGTTGTTCTCTACAGTTCATATGGGGTACTGGTATGCTGCTTTGACTGTGGTGCAAATGGCTGTGGGTGGACATTTCCACACCAATATCTGCTTTTCCCTACTGTTCCATCCCTGTAGTGCATGATATATTTGTAAATATATGGGTAATTCCCCAGATCTGATTTGGGGTACTGTTGTGTTGGTCTTACGGTGGTTCAGAAGGTGCTGGGTGAAATGGTTGGCAGCTCTCACTGTTTTTTCTCTAATGTTACATGACTGCAGTCATACCTCTCCACTGTCCAGATGTCTAGACAATGTCCAGATGCATGGCTCATAAGTTTGGTCTGCTTCCCATAACAGTTGTGGGTTTCTGGCAAATCACTGGGATGATATCGACATTGACATCAGTAAATGATGACATTCATTTGTGTTTCAGACTTGGAATCTATCAGGAATTATATCTTAAATCAAACCATGCTATTATAGCAGACTTCTATGCATATAGCAGCCATATTTGAAAGATGTAATTATTGTTTGCCCTTTATCCCCCACTTTGTCAGGCTTTTTGCAGATGTCTTGCAGTAAGAGGTTGTTTTTATATATATATATATATATATATATATATATATATATATGTATATATATATATGTATATATATATATATATATATATATATATATATATATATATATATATATATATATTTATGTGTGTGTGTGTGTGTGTGTGTGTGTGTGTGTATATGTGTGTGCGTCTGTTTAAATATATATATATATATATATATATATATATATATATATATATATATATATATATATATATATATATATATATATATATATATATATATATATATATATATATATTTTTTTTTTGTATTTATGTATGCTTATATATGTATATAAGAGTACTTCTTCTTCTTCTTTCAGCTGCTACCGTTAGGGGTCGCCACAGCAGATCAACTGTTTCTATTTCTTCCTGTCCTCTGCATCTTGCTCTGACACACCAACCACCTGCATGTCCTCTCTCACCACATCCATAAACCTTATCGTAGGCCTCCCTCTTTTCCTGTTACCTGACATCTTCATCCTTAGCATCTTTTTCCCAATATACTCTGCATCTCTCCTCAGCATATGTCCAAGCCAACGTAATCTTGCCTCTCTGCACTGATCAAACCCAGAAAAACATATAATGCCACCTTTGTGATGTATTTTACTAGAGATACTATGTGAATGGATAGATCCCAAAGGTTCGTAACAAAAAAAGATCAGAGGCCCAAAAGACTTAAGCTACCAGGAGAGGCTAGTGGCTGTGTCCCTGTAGTCAGTGTGATATAAACACTTTAGGAGCAATCTGTGCCTTGTTTTTTTTTTTGAGTAACCAGTAATCTGTCAGTCCAAGACCTGTTATATCTCCACAAACCAAACAGTCAGTCCAGTGAACAGTAGGACAAGAGATCTGAACCTACTTAAGCAAATAAACAAATAATGGTGGAGAGACAGAGTCATCATGCAATGACTACTCTTTCAATGGAACAAACCTCCACTCCTGATCAAGCAATATTAGACACTATCTTCCTTTAAAAGGGAGTTATACAACTGGATGGTTATCCACAAATTGCCATTGTGATTGGCGTGTCT
Organism: Protopterus annectens; assembly: GCF_019279795.1. Lineage (NCBI taxonomy): Eukaryota > Metazoa > Chordata > Ceratodontiformes > Protopteridae > Protopterus > Protopterus annectens. Next base: position 503,902,388 of record NC_056728.1, on the reverse strand, counting down.
CTCCTTGAAAAATTTGAGGTAAAGTCTGAGGGTGTGTACTGACAAAAGGCACAAAGGGCCACATGGACCTTTCCCTTGTATTTTCGATTATTCTGATTTTTTTTCTGAAGAAAAATACTTAAGTCTGTGATTTAACTTTCCCTAGCATAGAGCAATCTTGTAATTATAAATTTGAGATATGTGTCACAGATTTCTGTGCATGATGAGCGTGTGTGATCAATTTGCTCAGTCAAGAGAAAAAAGGTGTGCTTAGTGCTTGACAAACTGGTTGTTGATAATTTGTTAGTTGATTAGACAGACTTCATCACAAAGTTTGCCAAGTAACCTTCATACATCCAGTTGTTGCCCTTATGGAAGTTAAATATTTTCTTAACAACTATACATTTACGGGTCTATATTATGTTATTGAAATGGCTTTCCGTCGAACATCTTTTCATCAACCCTTAAAAAGCGAACTGCCATTTCAGTGAACGGCTACATCAGCAATTTTTTTCCTGGGAAAAAAAATCGCTTGGCCATCCTAGTGAGTTTGCCCTTTTCCCCACTGTAGTGTGATCTTGGAGTTGGTATATTTAGTTGAGGGGTGTGTTGGGGGCACAGTATGAAGTGATGTGTTGCTTTTCGTAGGGCAAATTATTTTTTTCCCTTGGAGAAAAATCGCTGATGTGGCTGTTTGCTTATTTGGCAGTTCACTTTTAACAGGTCAATGAAAAGACGTTCGATGGAAAGCCTTTTTGATAACATAATACAGACCCTACATTTAAGGCTTACACCACTCTCCTTGGTTATACTTACTATTCATTCATCTATGCGTGCGAGTGTTTTATCTGAAGTTTGTTGACTTGAGATCTTGCACTGGGTTGCAAGCCATTTTACATGGAAGCTGATCACAACAAACCATCACATCTGTCATTGTAAGACCTGAGTGCTTGCTATGTTTTTTTTTCTACATGAGCAATTTGCTATTCAGCATATAAGTATTCAGCATTTCCTGTAGTACACAACTGCAGTCTGTATTGTCCTATATAGTCTGTGTCTGCAGAGGCATTATAACTGAGCCTGAGTTATACCTCAAAATGTGATACTAAATGTACACTGTGCCTGTCTAGTCAATGGTCACAAACATATTAAATGGTCAAGGGGTATCCATGAATAGCCTTATTCTAAATTAGTTAAACAGTTGCATTAATCTCAGGATAATAATTCATGATAATCTCATTTACTGAGTATACTCTCTTATTCCTGTTCTGTATCATCTGCTTCATAATATATATTACCCCTTCATAGCTGCTTTCTCAGTATGATCGGTTTATCTATAACATCCCATTGTCAATTTATTTTTATTTATTTTGCTTTTGTTTACTAGGTTTATCCAACTGGGTTTAGTCAAAAAAAAAAAAAAATTCAGTGGAGGCCCAGGGAGAAAAGCTCTGACATATTTGAAACATTTTTTAAACAGACATTCGGTAATATACATGAGCAGACATTAAATGATATACGTTAACAATTACACATAGATTTGATAATTAGATTATATTCATTTGAGAGTAAAGGCAACTATTAAAGTATAAAAGATACTTATGCATTAGTAGATGTTGAATACTGAAAATTTGAAGAGGTGTATTAGTGGAGTTGTCAGACAGATAATAGCTCATGTGATTTATGTTTAGAAATGAAAATAAATGGAGGTGAGGGAAAGAAACTAGGCAAGGTAGGAACTATTAATATTGCAGCTAAGAGGTGGGGTGTAAGGCAGGTTCAGAGACAGTTATATATGTGGCTTCCATAAGGTTTATGTAATAAATATAGAGGTTGTTATTGTTAATTGTAATCACAGCACACTCTTTATGAGAAAACAAAAAGTCATTCTATCCTTGTGTCAGACTGGCGGATTATTTATTATGCAGATGTTCTTCGTGTTTCACTGTTGCAGTCATCACATTTGGATTATCCCTACCAGGGTAGCCCTTGGCCGGCTGAATACCAGAGACTTAGTATTTCTGTGTTGGCTGCTGTCGCTTGAGGACTGACGTCAGGTCATCAGTAGTATAAAGTAAGGCAGCCAATGCCATTACATCAGTCTTTCTTGCTGTGGAGCCTGAAGCAGAAGCAGTTCACGCGAGTGCCGGTCGGCCACTACCTGAGTTTTTGTCTACCAAATTGAAGTTGAAGTCTTCTAAAGCTAAGTACCCTGTTGGGGATCCTTTTTTCTTGCACTAACCAATGTCGGAAAAAGTTAATAATTGTCTCGCCTGTGGAAAGCAAATACCACACCGAGACTTCCACTCTTACTGCTTCACTTGTTTAGGCCCAGACCACGACATCCCTTGTTGTCGCTTCTGGCTTTGTTCAATGCCAGAACTATCCATCATCAGGCCCTTATTGTAGCTAGATATTTTTGCTTACAGTCCTTGAATTCTGTTATGACTTCGGTAAGCCATCCAACAGCAGATCTTCCAAAAAAATGTAAAGATAAAGACAGAGACAGACTGCACAGGTCCAAACCTACCGACGACGCTTCCGTTAAGCTAGTCTTCAGTTCTCCAGTACTCAATGAGGTGCTTTCACAGTCCCTGATGCCCGCTTCTATTGATTTGCAGGTCACTACGGAGACCCTTTGGGAGTCTGGTATGCCCCCAAAACTCTTCTTCGATTAAGGATCCTACGGTCGTCTCTACCTTAGATGAGTCCAGAACCGCTGAGCAGGCACTGGCTTCCAAGGAAGTCCTTTGCAGTACTGAATCTCATCACAAACTGATGTCTTCGTTCGCGACTACCGTTCTTTCTAAAACTACCAAGTTTCTTAGGCCCAGGCTACAAAGCACACTTAAGAAACTGATGAACCACTCTCAGGTGCCTGCTACCTTGTCTCAGTCTCAAATGCTTAAAATGGCAGAAGACCTTATCATGCTGATCAGAGGAAACCAAGCTACCCCCTCCAAAAGGAAAAGAGATCTGTCCCCTGTAGTTTTGTCTGAACGATAGTCAGATTAATCTCATGCATCTAAATATGAAGACATGCAACCCCTCTCTACTTATAAGGATTCTGATGCAGAGGATTCCATTCCTTCAGCCTTTCCCTCAGAGGATATTTCCTTTGGGGAAACCCTACATACTTTAAGGGAACATTTCCAATGGGAGAATCAGGACTACCCTCAGTCTAAAAAGAGACTCAGGGAATTCCTAGATCTTCCACAACACAGACCCTTGGCCATCCCCCCAGTCCTGGATGTTGTGGAGGATGTTTTCCTCAAATCCAGCTTGACTCCTGATGCCTTTCCTCCTGCTCCCAGAAAACCAGACAAGTACTATAGAGTCCCTGACTCACACAAATATCTTTTTAAAAATCCTACCACTGACCCTGAGGTCATTTCTCAAGGGCCAAAAGGGATTAAAGCAATCTCTGCTAAGAATCCCACCTCCTCAGACAGGGATTCCCGAGCATTGGACAGATGGGGTAAAAAAGTATACACCTCAGCTACTCTTGCTATCAGGGCACTAAATTGTCAGTTCTATATGCTGAAATTTCAGCAACATACCTTGGAACTCCTTAAACAAAAAATGTCTTCCTTTCCTGGTTGGGCAGAATCTAAAGATTTACAAGAGTTAATGTAGTCTGCAAGTCAAGTAACTAAACACAACTTGCACTGTGGTTTTGATGCCCTAGAAGCTTCTTGCAGGGCAGAAGTCACTGGATTTGTCATTAGAAGGCATGCATGGCTTAAGGATCAGCCCCTGCCAGATGATGTCAAATCTAAATTGTTGGATGCCCCTTTGCACAAAGATAACTTATTTGGCACTAAGACATCAGAGGTCTTAAAAAAGATGGAAGAAAAAGCAAAATCTATGCAAACAGTTAAGGATTTCTTGCAGGTTCAGGAATCCTAGGTTAAGCAGGCATTGTCCCTCTAAACACTGGTCCTTTCCTGCTCCCAGTAAACTGGCCCAGCCTAGGCCCTGTGGAAGCAGACCCCCCCAGACAGCAGCCCCAGGGAATGCAGAGATCTAAGCAGTGGACTACCTCCACTTCAAAACTGGGGAGTTCTAAGCCACCTCCTTATGGTAAGAACTCACAATGACTCACCTCCTCCATCCCCTCTCTCTGCCCACCATCACTTACCTCTAGGAGGAAAACTCTCCTTTAACTCAAGCACCTGGACCACCATTACCAATGACCACTGGGTACTGAACATTGTGTCTCAGGGATACAAATTTTCCTTCCACACCCTTCCAACCACAAAAAGGTTCCCAGATCTACCACCAAATCAGTGGGCAGAGGCTCAAAAGCAAATCCTTTCCCTGCTCTCTATGAGGGCAATAGAGCACTTTCCTGCAGAACAGATAGGCCAAGGTTTCTACTCCAGACTTTTTCCTGGTGCCCAGAAAAGAGGGCACCTGGCACCCCATCCTCAATCTATCCATTCTAAACACCTTCCTGGTAATCCCAAAATTCAAAATGCTGTTGGAACAGCTGCTACCCATGCTCTCCAAAGACACTTGGCTAGCCACCCTGGATCTAAAAGAGGCTTACCTCCACATTCCTGGGAATCATGCAGGAAATATCTTTGCTTCAGGGCACGATCTCAACACTTTCAGTTCTCTGCACTTCCCTTTTGCTTATCTACTGCTCCCAGAGTTTTCACAAAATGTCTGACTCTGGCCATTGCCTTTTTCAGACAAAGAAATATTCATATTTACCCATACCTAGATGACTGCCTTATTCAGGTAGACAGCCAGGAAAAGCTGCTCAAGCACCTGGCCTTTGTAAAGACCCTACTAACCTCCCTAGGATTAACAAAAAGAAATCCAGACAGGTGCCCACCCAAAGGATAATCTTCCTGGGAGCAAGTCTGTACACAACATCCCAGATGGCATACCTTAATCTAGAGAAAAAAAAATTCCTGACAGCTTATTTCTCTCAACTAGTCACCAGACCCCAGCTATCTGCAAGGAAGATCCTGCAAGCTCTGGGGTTCATGGCATCTTGCATACTGCTCATTCCATATGCCAGACTGCATATGAGGACACTGCAATGGTACCTAAAGGGCCTTTCATTTCAACACTCTCAAGACCTGGAAACTCTTCTTCCTATAACTCCTTGCCTCAGAAAATATTTTCTTTGGTGAGCAACAGCATGCTCCCACAACAAGGGAATGCCTTTCTCCCTGCCACCTGCTGCCCAGACCCTCACCACAGACACATCAGACTATGCTTGGGGTATACACCTGGATGGCAGGTGCATTCAGGGCCAATGGAGCCCACAGCAAATCCCTCTGCACATCAACCAAAAAGAGATAATGGCTGTGCAGCACACCTTGATAGCTTTCAAGCCTCTTCTCTCCCCAGGGGCTCTCCTAATCAAAACAGACAACACCACTGTGATGTGGTACATCAGCAAACAGGGAGGGACTCACTCCTACCCACTGTGCAGGCTGGCCATGAACTTTTGGCATGCAGCCTCTGCCATGCAACTCCACCTGTTAGCACAATTCCTACCAGGTTCTCTCAACTCTCTGGCAGACAATTTAAGCAGAAATCTTCTGGACCCACACAAGTGGCACTCAACAGAAGTACCTTCACCCTAATAACTCAGAAATGGGGAACCCCGAGAGTTGACCTCTTTGCCTCCCACACCAACCATCAGCTCAGCAAATTCTGCACCAGGGAGCATCACTGCATGGCTTGGAAAGTGGATGCCCTGTCCTTCCCCTGGATCAATCTATTGGTCTATGCCTTTCCTCCCCTACCTCTCATACCCAGGGTACTGCTCAAAATAAGGGAGGAAAAACCAAGGACAATTTTTATAGCTCCAGACTGGCCCCGGCAGCACTGGTACCCCTCGCTGTGCAGCCTGTCCCCACTACCTCCATGGCATCTTCCTCAGATCCTAAACCTTCTGACCCAGAGGGAGGGGGAATTCATGCATCTCCAATTGCAGGCACTCAGTTTGGCAGCTTGACTTATTCCCTAACCCCGAACCAATATGCCAACCTCAGTAAACAGGTTCTGGATGTTATCCATGAGGCCAGACATTCTAGCACCAGAAAGTCTTATGCTGATAAATGGAAAACGTTCTGCACCTGGATCCAGGCTATGGGAGGCAATATGGCACAGCCCACCCTCCCTCTCAATCTGGATTACTTAGCTGACCTACTACACAGTGGCCTCTCTTTCTCCTCTATAAATATCCATGCCTCTGTTATTTCTGCTCATTTTCCCACTGACAACCCGTTTTCTCACACCCTTTGATCAAACAGTTCCTAAGAGGGGCTAGCAACATGAGGCCACCCAGAAGGGCACCAACACCAGCTTGGGATCTTAACTTTCTATTGGAAAAGCTAACCCTTCCCCATTTCAAACCAGCTGCTTCTGCAGAGCTAAAATTTCTCTCCTGGAAGACAGCATACCTTCTGGCCATCACTTCAGCCAGAAGAGTTTCTGAGCTGCAAGCACTCATAGGTGCATAGGTAGGTACTAGGCTATCTGCCCAAGGGCCTATGTAAGCCTAGCCAACAAAGTTCCCTGGCTTATGCCACCCAAGAAAGTTATTTTCCTGTGCCACTGTCAATCAGAGACACAGAAGTGATCCCCAGGGTGTATTTCCTATTTCCCATCCACTCATCAAGATTTTTCTTGAAAAGTGGTAATAAAGAACTTTGCTTGACATAGATGGGTAGCCTGTTCCAGAGTATGGGAAGTCTCTGGGACAGGAATCTATCCCTCCAGCATGTCCAGTTTATTGTGGTGACAAAGTTTAGGTCCCTAGAGCGTGTAGCTCAAAGGGATTAGGATTTCTTTAGGTGTAGCATGTCCAACAACTCTGGGTTTGACATAGCTTTATATGTTAGGCATAGATCATCTTGGAGTAGACAATATGCTACGGAGTAAAGCTGGAGTTTTCTGAGATGGTCAGTGTAGGGCATTTGTTTGAGGCCAGTAATCCTCTTTGTGAGGTACTTCTGTGGCCTTTCCAGCTGCTGCAGATGTCTTGTGAGGTACATTCCAAAAGGGGCATTGTACTCTATAATGGGTCTAATGAGTGCTGAGTATAGGGGAATAATGACCTCTTTTTTCCTGGATGAGAACCCTTTTATGATGAGGTGTGCCACATAGAAGGACTTCCTGACTACTGTGGCAATGTGACTATCAAAAAAAGACTACTGTCCACCTGGGTCCCATGGTCTCTTATCACACATTCGGTGTTAAGTAGATTGCTGCCTATGTGGTAGTTCATAGGTACAGAGTTTTTACCAAAGGGGATGACACTGCACTTTTTGGCATTAAGCTTGAGACCATGGCTCTGACACTAGGCATCTGTCTCAGCGAGGCCCTTCTGTAGGGTGTCCACATCATTTGGGGACTTGACTATGGCTCCTAGTTTGCAGTAATCTGTGAACTTCATTAGCCAGAGGCCTTCTGTGTTAGCCTGTACTTTAGAGAAGTAAATACCAAACAAGAGAGGTCCCAGGACTGAACCCTGTGGTACTCCACTTGTCACTGGTTTGAGGTCAGATTTGGAGTCTGCACCTTTTACAGTGTGGGTTCTGTCAGTGAGCCAGTTGGCAACCCATCTTGTGATGTAGGGATTTTTACCTAGTTTAGTGAGTTTAGCTATAATTCCAGAATGGGGAATGGTGTTGAATGCCTTGGCAAGGTAAAGATAGGCTGTGTGAACCACCTTACCCTCATCTACAGCTTTGGTGACTGCCTCAAAGAAGTTGACCAGGTTCAGGAGGCATGATCTGTCTTTCACAAACCCAAACTGGGTGGGATCCAGAGTTTGGAGGTTACCAATGTCTTTGTTTATGAGTTCCATGATGATACGTTCCATGGCCTTGCAGACCAGGCTCATCAGGTTAATAGGGCAATAGTTTCCGGGATCAGTGGTGGCTCCTTCTTTGTGGAGTGGGATAACTGTTGCTGTGCACCATTCAGTGGGCACAAAGCCTGATGTGAGGCTATTATTGAACGTGGTGCTTAGGTGGGGAGCCAGTTCGTTCTGAAATTCATGTAAACCGCAGCCTGGGATGTTGTCCGGTCCCATGGATGCTGTATTTTTGGCTTTAGAGAGTGCAGCTTTTGCCTGTGTAGTTGTGATTACAGGGACTCTGCATTCTTCCTGTATAGATATGGGCCCTTTAGGGGGTTTGGCGGGGTAAAGTTAGCACCGAACCTATCTGCCAGGATGTTGGCAATATCAGTTGGTTCTGTAATTTTCGTGCCATTGTGCTGTAACTCAGAGCAGATCTGGGTGTTGCCATCGAGATTTTGACATCACTATAGAATGCTTTGTGGTTGTCCTTAGAATTAGTGGCAATTTTGTTTTCCCTAGCTAACTTTGGAGGATCTCATAAGGGATCTCAGCTTCTTACTGAGGCTGACCAGGGAGCTCCTCCACTCATGGCTGTGGAATCCTTCATTATTTTCCATGCAGACACGGTATCCCTTAGAACTAACTCATCCTTCATGCCCAAGGTGGTGTCCAGTGTGCCTCTCAACCAATCCATTCATTTGCCCACCTTTTTTCCTAATCCCCAGAACAAGGGCGAAATTATTCTTCACTCTCCAGATGTGCACAGACAGCTCAAATTCTATCTAGACAGGACTAAATCCTTCAGAAAGTCTGATCAATTGCTGGTTAGCTTTGCTACAGGAGCAGAAGGCAAAGCCATCTCCAAACAAACCATTTCCAAATGGATAGCACACTGCATCCATTTCTGCTACAAACAGCATGGAAAGCCTCCCCCCCCCAAGGGGGTCAGGACACACTCCACCAGAGCAACCTCAAACTCTGCAGCTTTCCTCAGAGGAGTCCCCACCAGGGACATCCTGGAGGCTGCCACCTAGACATCTGTTCACACTTTTACCAAGCATTACTACCTGCCTCTCTTCTCCAAATCCGGGGCAGGGTTTGCCTCTGCAGTCTTGCAGGGCATCCTAGCCATCCCCTAGTTTTTTTGACTGCCTCCACTTTTTTCCTCAGCTTTGGGTATCAACCCAAATGTGATGACTGCAACAGTGAAACACTAAGAACGTAGTACAGTTGTGTACACTTACCATAAATGTAGATGTTCGAGTGTATTCACTGTTGCAGTCCTGGTTTCCCTCCCTCTATCCCCCTTTATTCTTTGTCTCCTTTTATCACCATTCTAACTTTTTGTTCTCCTTTCCTTACAAGGGACATATTGGTATTTATTTTCCATTGGTGGGGTTCTTCCACCAGAACCTGGCCTCCTACTTGGGGGTTCCTGACAGGTTAGGGCAAAAAAAAACTGATGTAATGGCATAGGCTGCCTTACTTTATACTACTGATGACTTGACGTTAGTCCTCAAGCGACAGCAACTGATGCAGAAATACTAAGTCTCTGGTATTTGGGCTGGCCAAGGGCTACCCTGGCAGGGATAACCCAAATGTGATGACTGCAACAGTGAATACACTCAATCATCTACATTTATGGTAAGTGTACACAACTGTACATTACATGTCTTAACAATGCAGTTTCACTGGCTGAACTCCAATTTTCCTATATAAAATGTATGATTGTCACTCTGAAGAAGCACCTGCTACATAACAATATTCCAAGTATCAGTCCTGATTTCTCAAACAGCTGAGATCTTCATCTCTTACCAATATCTCAGCATCTCTTTTATGTTTAAAAAAATGCAAGAAAAATATAAAGAAATATTTATCAAAACTGAGTGTTGGCTTGGACTGAACAGGAACTATAACACTTCTTTTTAATGATATGAGGATAACAAAATGATGCATTTTTCATTGCCTAGCTTTGCTAACAAAACAAATAATATTGCACATAAGCAGGAGTGTGAACAACTGAAATAAGATAGGAAAGCATGTTTTGCTCATCATCTAAATACCTTAAATAAAGTAATGTTTTGAATGCATTGAATAATTAATGCCTTAAATTCAATTCTTCATGCTGTCTGCCTTAAATGTTCTCATTTAATTGACTGTGCTGCAGTTCAGTTCTTGTGTAAGCCAACATCTGACACTGACAACTGCATTATTTATTTATTGACATTTGTTTAAAGGGAAAGTCCAAATGGGTAGGAGCCCATTTTCAGTGGAAGCACAGAAAGAAAAGCTTCAAAGTATTGCAAAACATTTTAAGAACAGCTCATTTTTCTGTCTTTAAAATAATACAAAAAACTTCAGTTTAAATAATTATACCAAATTAAACAATACGAAAACATTGGTTAAGTGCAGATACAAGTTATATGATAATGATTTAATAGAGAGATGTTAGTCAGTTTATAGAGAAATTAAAGCTATGTTAGTATAATAAAAACAGGAATTGCAATACAAAGTGGGGGAAACAGGCTTATGGTATATTTAGAGAGAAAGCCAGAAGAGTGAATTGATAGAAGTAAGGAAATGAGTGAAGAAATGAGAGTGAGGGGATGTAAAGCATAAAATAAGCATTTGTTCTTATTTAGGGATTTAGTTTATCCTGCTGTTGAGGAAGAACATAGCTAGCAGTAGGAAGTCTTTCAGAAAGTTTTTTAAGGATGGGAGGGAGGGTATTAACCTGATGGATATGGTACAAGTATAGACAATGCCCAGCCAATCTGATATGTTTGTGGACAGACTGGAGTTTTTGGTCACTGGATCATAATGATTAACTGGGGACATAGTTGTGTATAATGTTATTTAGTGCTGGACAAGCAGATGGATTCAGGATAATTTTATAGGTGGTAAAAAGCTATATATATATTAGTCGATGGAGTAGTTCTAAAAAATTAGGATTTTTAGTGCTATACAGTGGTGCGTTCTGAAAGGGGTATTTACAACAAATTTAGCAACTTTGTTTTAGCATTGTCCAAGTTTTGATTTTTTGTGGTGCCTGAAGGTTAGTAAGGATGGGGCAGCCATATGGAACTGTGGGGAGGAGATAAGTAGTGGCAAGTGTAACTTTAGTTGCATTGGTGAGAAGGTTTTAGCTCTGTAAAGCATCCTGAGCTTTTGATGAGTTTTTCTTATGTAATTTTGTATGTGCAGATCAAATGTAAGATTAGCATCCACTATCACCCCTAATAACTTGCCATGAGAAGTGACCTCAGTGGTTGTATTATCAAGAGAGAAGACATTAAATTTTGTTTTTTCATGAGAGAGGGATTTGGGGAAAAGTAGTAGTGTGTTATTTTTTGGGTTGATCAGGAGTTGTGAGTTACAAAGCCATGTTTCAGTGGCTGTTAAAGCTTTCTAAGTAATTTTTGAAGGTGTACCATGTTGTCAGATGTGCAAATGAGAATGGCATCACCTGCGTATTGTATTAGGGTGGCGTGTTGTGCAGATGTAAATATGGTGTTGGTGAAAATGTTAAAGAGAAGGGGACCAAGGGTAAAGCCTTGTGGTACACCAGTGGTGACTTGGAGGTATGGAGAGAAGGTAGAATGCCATTTTACTGACTGATACCTATTGTACAGGTATCTTTTGAAACATAGAAGGGTGGACTGACAGAGACCTAGTGAGGACAATTGAAGAAGGAGTTTGCTGTGACAAACTGTGTTGAAGGCTTTAGACAAGTCAAGAAAAAAGGAAGATACTAGTTTACTATTGTCTCTAGCTTTATTGACAGTATCTATATAGGTTAAAAGTGCAGTATTAGTACTATTGGTAGGGCAGAAACCATGTTATATGGTGGATAGGAGTTCTTCCAGCAGAAATAGTTTAGCAATTGTTTTTTGAATATGTTTTTTCAAGTATTTTGGAGAGGGAGATAAGATTGCTAGAGGTCTAAGCTTGGGAATGTCTGTTAAATTTCCTGTTTTGTGCAGAGGGATAATGTGTGATTTTTTTCCATTGAGATAGAACTTGGGATTCCTGGACTGATCTGTTTATAAGGAATAAGACAGGGTAGTCATTACTACTGGCTGCTATTTTAAGGTACTCACTTGGAAGGTCATCAGCTTAAGCATGGTTTGATTTTGTTTAAGATTAGTTTTTTTTATAGGATGTAGGCACAGATTTAAAGGTGAAAGGTGATGTGGTGATATGTGGTTGCTGGGCAGGGTTAGGATTAGATGTTTGGGAATCCTTGGTTAGAGATGCTATTCTACCTATGAAATAAGAGTTGAATTGTATTGCAGTTTTGAGTGATGAGTTAGGAGATGGATTAGGGTTGAAGTTATGACTTGGATGCAAGATTTCTGTAATGGCTGTCCAGAATTTTTTTTTAGGGTTGTGTTTACTATTATTCTGGACTTTTTTGTCTTCATTAATTTGACTTTTAGTACAATTGCGAAACATTCTAAACTTTTCAAGAGACATATTTTTACCATTCTTTCCATGCTTTTTCTCTAGCTTGCATTAGCACTCTACTCATTTTGGATAGCTAAATTGCATTATTTGTTTTCTGCATGTTTTCTTTTATTTCTTTTTTCAGTTTGTATAAATGCCTACCATAATTGTAGGTTCTGCTGCTTACCCTTTTTCATTGTCTGCCTGTCTTTGTCTCTCTGAAAATATGCTCCAATTCACATACGTTTATACTTCACTTTCTTTCTTCTCTCATGATATTTTTATCTTCCATTATTTTGTCATGTATTTTGTTAGGAAACAGGCAAAACACAGCTTTGCAGTGTATGAAAAATATCAGTGTCACATCTCACTAAAGAATGCAAATAGAAAGGAAACCAACCAAGGGAGAAATGACAATTGCCTTGGGTGCAGATATCATTCCATTCAAATCCTCCTTAACAACTAGCTTCAATGTGAAATTCCACCTTAAACTTACATTCTTAGTATGTTAATGCCTGTACATCCAGTTTTTACTACCTTATTGTATAACTACATATGGTATAGCTACATTTTTTGTTTTTGTATTCTGTATCTCAACTTATTTCTATTTGAAATATTTGTATGACCTATTTCTACATTGTTTTGTAATAATCTGTAGCTTTTCTCCTCGGGTCTCTGCTGAAAATGGGCACTAGCTCAGCCAGACTAACTCAGTCAACAAATGTCTGGTAATAAATAAATAAATAAATAAATAAATAAATAAAGACCACCAAACTGACAGGCAGCCTGGTAGTGGTTGTGAGTGCAAGCATGTGGCAAAGAAACTCAAGTCTATCTTTGGATGACTTGAAAGTACAGCTTTAATTGACGAGACTAGGGTTTGTGATGAAGCACATGGAAACTGAGGCAGATGAGAGTATGAGGCATCACAAAGCTACATGGAAAGACAGGGAACAGCAGCAGAAACTGATCATGGTTCAGGAAAGAAAAAAATCAGTACGAGCCTGAGACAGCACTACTTACATTTTGCCAAAGTCTTGTGAATAATGGGGTAAAAAATGAATTCTGCATGTCAAGAACAGTGCCAAATTGTTTCCTCACTATGAAGACGAGATGACTTTGACAGTTCTATTCAGACATTTCAAAATTTATATAATCAGCACCAAACTGTAAGGGACAACCAATGAAGTTTTTAACCCCTCTGCTTTTAACAAAGCTGTGGATGATTTCATTAAAATGTCTGATGACAATAACTGTATAAACTCTTTAAAGATTAAAAAATGCTTGTCTGAATGTTTTAAATGTCCTCCTGCAGCTTATTGGAAAAAGTCTGGAGAACATAGACATAAAAGAGAAAGCAGCATTAGTGATTTCACTGAAGAAATAAGCACTTACTTTAATAGGTGGGTAAGCAGATGCCAGGTTATTACTTTTGAAAGTTTTTAAGACCTTATGATAGGAAACAAGCACTCAGCACTTTGCCTGAGAATATTACAATCTGGCCAACAGAACATGAGTGTAACATTTTTAAGGAGACAAGTAAAACAGCAGACTACTATCTGAGTAGCAGGGCATAGCTGCACAAGAGGAATTTATCCAACACTACTCATGGGTATTAGGGAACCAGTATGAAGCAGTCTAAACCTTCACAGCAGGGGCCACAGGCAAAGAGGGAAAACACTGCCTCCAGTACATGCCAAGAACTTGGGGATAAACGTTTTCAATATGTAACCAAGTATGACACATGTAGTCCAAATGTCTACAGAGACACAATGGGGAACAAAAAATACATGAAGGAGCTTACAAAGATAGTCCCTTGATAATGTTTGGTAGTCTTTTACTGCAGATATTGCAAGGCCCTGTACACTGTCCTGGTAGAGGGTAAAACATTACTAAGAAGGGTAATGCATCAGTTGTTAGAGAGGAGTATTACTTACTCTGCAGTTCACTCCAGTTAGGATCATCGGAAGGACTCCTTTTCAAAGGTCAATGGTCAAGGGTAATTTAGACAAGGAGGTGAGGGAATGACACAAATAGAAGGCTGTGTCTGTTAATATCTTGCATAAGTAAAGACTTAGAATACACAGCACTTTATGATATAAAGTCATATGAGACCAAGCAAGGAGACAATCATAAGAAGGTAGCAGGGAGAGATTCTGAAAGAACCTGAGACACGGGTATCAAAAAGCACTTTATTTTCTGGAAGGGGTTACCTCAGGGGAATAGATGTTTGGTAGCAACAAACCTGAATCTGAAACACAACTGACAGAAAATACCCGTCTTCAATTAGAAGTGGAACTAGCGATGATCTCAAAAGAAAGCTGAGAGAGGCACAGTTAGTGGTCTTTTTTATTGCTTGTGTCATCATTCACATGCTTTCACTTTGCAATCGGTGTCTCAAAGGATGACATGTGAAAACACTATATTAAAACAAAACACCAAAATGACAAAAGCTTTCATAAATATTTTCAAAAATAATTCAAATTAAAGTCTTCTAAATAATGATGGAAAGCAAATTTTAGATTCATTAAGACTCTTATATCTAAGCATTTCTCAATAAAAGAAAATTCAATAAAAGAAAGCATTAGCATTAGCTCCACACAGGTAATAATATTAGGAGCATTGCCACCAACAAGGTTTCAGTGTTCAAGATTGATAAAAGTGGTACCGGTATCCAAAGTTATACTGTGGAATACACAGGTATATTCTAAGTGGCGAAATATGCACCCCATACACAGTTTGAACTTGAACTACAGTATTATGAAAGGAAATCACTTTCCCACAAAAAACTGATCAGAGTATAATATAATATGCTACAAGTCTGCAAACATACTAACATTTGAAGATAAAAAGTAAAACATTCACTATCAATATTCTTATCCTAAAGCTGGAATATGCATTTTTTTCTCTTGTGGTTTTACTTTCTAAACACAGTAATGCCATCATCTAAATTGTTATTAACAAAATCTGTATATCTGTTTTGTTCTTCCCTTCTTCAGAGCATTATTCCCCCAATATCTACAGAAAGGAGGTTGGTTACCAATAACATTATAGAGAACACTGCTTTTTAATTCTCTGACACTGAAATGACTGTATTTGGAATGTTGCCTTTCTCTTTTCAGTAATCTAATAATTGGGCCACATCATTTTCTTCTCAGATTTACTGACCAATGTGGCCTTTCTGTAACAGACCTTCCATTTTATCTTACAGTAACTGAAAGAGTCTTCTTTAAAAATTCACCAGCTTTCTGGAACCTTCTTCCTCAAGACATCATACATGACCAGTACCACAGCAGCTTCTCAACATGCTTAGACAACAGCCCTTGGAATCCTACAGATACTCCTGGTTCAAGAACAGTAGTTAAATTATTTGCGCCTGTTCTTCTTTAATAAGCCATAGAATATTTAAAAATATGCTGTGAAACACTATATACTGTCACTTATACTTTTTTTAAATATCTGCTCTTATAAATGAACTTAAACTGTAGAAAAATGATACTGTTCGGGAAAAAAAAACTTCTTATAAAAAATGAGTAAATCTTACTGTGCATATTAGTTACTTATGGTGTTAACTAATAGTAGAGTAGGTAGTTAAGTGTCCTTAAGTCACATTTCTGAGTTCATGTTTGTACACTCACCCTGGGATTCATTAACAGTCGTGTAGGCTTCATGCTAAGCCTACATGATGAGCAGCAATGCTAATCGAATATGCATGCTGCTCATTGCACCTACACGGTATAAGCACCTTTCTGTGGTAAGCAATAGTATTCATGGCCATGGAAAGAACAGTGCTCATGGCCACAGAAAGGTGCTTGCTAGCACCAGCACACAATGTAAATAAAACTGATTGCATAAAGGCAATGCTCAGATATGAGCATACACTGTAACCCAGACATATTAAGGGCAGGTACTGGGAAACAATATAAAATGAGGGGAAGTGAAGTGGGGAAATGGTACACTAAACTGCTTCATGATGATGCTGTAATGCTGAAAAGGGGAAATGTTTGAAGTGTATTTATATCCCACAGGTAAATGTAATGAAAGTTTATACGATTACTGACATAAAATCTGCTATATTGATGTAATTGCTGTGAATGTGGATCCTGCAGTTATGCACATAAATAACAACAGACATGGTAATAAAGAATGTGATATGGACATAAAGATGCAGTGTAGCAAAGGGGAGTGAAAATATAATATACATGATAATTAAATGCTGACTTTAGAATAACAATAAGAAAGAACAGAATATACATTATGGGATGAATGCATAGAATGCAGTTATTGCATAAAAGGAAGTATATCCAAGGAACTGATATATGCAAGCTGAAAGCTTTGCTGTATTATCCATCTGACCATGTATACACAAGTGGAAAAAAGGATCTTACAGCTGTAATATCAAGTAAAATGGACATGTTTATGCAAAGAAATGACAGTGGCACCAATAGGAAAGGGGCTCATCATCCACAAGCATATAATAGGCACTTGTTTATGGTTATGTAAATGCAACACACATGTCTAATAACTAACAACATGCATATCCAAGTGACCATGTCAAGAGTCCAGTCTTGCCATTGTTGATTTGCAAACATGTTTGATGTATTAATACTAAGCATGCTTACATATAATTACAGGGAGCAATAACAGAACAGCAGTGCAACAACAGCAACACAATGGAAAGTGTTTTAACAAGAGGACCAATCACATTTTCTGATAGCTTCACTGCATGCCATATAGTAAGAAATGTTTATGGAATTACACATCTACCATTAAGTAGTATATTATGATGGAAACAACTACAGTATTAAACATATGTCAGGTGGAAGACATGCAATACAGAGTATAATTATCTTGTGAGTAGCTAATGCATATGAGCAAGAAATCACCTAAGAAACACTCGTATCATGTCCGTTTAGAATATATGTCCGAACAGATATTAGAGGAATGCATAGCAATTAAAGAAAAAACAATGCTTCAAGAATAACACCACACAGATACACCACATCACCTGGTTAAGTAAAGAATCACTAGTTTATTAAAACAGGTAAGCACTTTCACTCATACAGAACTTCATCAGAACTAAAATTAAACCGCTTTCTTCTCATTTTATAATGTCATCATTTAAATTCTACCAATGAAAACTAACCAGTTAATTAGAATAATTAATTTAGGTGATAATTCCATGGAATACTAAATATTAAAAGGACACATATACTTGAAAAACATTCTTCAAAACATGTTTAAAAACATACTGAAAACACATATAAATATATAACATTCTGAAACTCAATAAATTTAAAACAGAAAACTATTCAAAAATGTATGTAATATAATATTTAAAAATTGAATGTCATATTAATGACAGAATAAAACTTAGTTAGGTACCCTGTAAATCAGGGCAAAAAGAAATAAAAATTAAAATCATAATTTTGCTGACCTAAATTTTAACGCAGTCACAATGGAAAAGACATCATTTAAACCAGGGCTTCTGTTGGCTTGTAAAAATAACTGCCAATACAGTTCTTGGTACTCAAGTAAGTCCTCCCACTGTCCACCTCTGGGATTTTTTTTTGTATTTGTTCCAAAACTGAAAATTTAAAACTACTGTTTCCGCATTCAGTTTTATGTTTCATCAGTGAGTTTGTATCTATGCCATGTTTAACATTTTATATATATATATATATATATATATATATATATATATATATATATATATATATATATTTATTTGTATATATGTCTGTTCCTATAGAATTACAGTTGTAGTAGCTTTGAGATTTTATCTCCTTCCCATGATTATTCAGATTTATAGTGACCATATTAATGATATAAAGACATTGCTTATAACTACCACATTTATAAGTACTCACTTTTGTCTTACTTGTTTCAAACTTATTATGTACCTTTTTAGATTCATATAAATTCTTTAAGCACATCCCCTTTCTCTATGTGAACTTTAGAGTGTTTTTAAAATATTCAAAGTACCTGGCATTTGTCTAAATAGTTTCCAGTATTTACAAATAATGCCTTTTATACAAGAATATTCCATGCTATATTCTAGACAGAGGGCAGTGCTATAATTAATCTTCTTTGTCTTGATTATGATTGTTCATCTAATTTTTTTCCAAAATGGTTGACATCTATCTCTGCCCCTAAAATGGGCATGTTTCTATTACCCCAACCACTAATGACTTCTACTAAAATTTCAAATAAAAATTATAGGGGTAACCTCTCTGTAAAAACATACTCCAGGATTTAATAAAATCCATGTAGGCACGTGGACTGTTACCATGTCCGTGTACATGGTTCCCCCTCAGCAGCATGCCATGCATATTAATGATGGAGCATTGCTGAAGAAGAGACGAGGAACACGGGAATTGAATTGCTATAGGGAAAGGTTTAGTGGTAACCATGTCTGCAGATGAGTAAGAGACTCCCTGGACTGTCCTTTAGTGTTATGTTAATTTTTTGATTTTTTTTTTTTAATAAAAAAGCATGTTTGTGTGGTGCTGTGCAGAGAACAGCAATGCTAAGTGGCACCCAGACAATCTCCAGACATCACAAATTGAAACTAGATGTATTTCATTATTTATTTAAATGTATGTTTAATTGTATCTGAGCATGTTTTCTCAGCACTGCTTATAGGTAGCTCAGTGTTATATGTAAATGTATGCCTGACATCTGAATATCCATCCAACTTAATGAGTAGAGTGACGGGTCCAGGTGTAGTAGGTCCAGGGTTTGAATACATATAAGGCATAAAAGTAATTTTAAAGTACATATTTTGCAGAATAATTTAAAATATAGCTCCACTGCGTTGTGCTAAGCTCTGCTGAGACCTGCTAAGACCTGCTAAGTACCGCATAAACATAATAACAGCTGTCAGTGTTTATGCCCTGCTTGGCTGTTTTGCGCAATGCTAAGTTCCGCTTAGGCTATGGCTCTTCATGTTTTCGCACTTCTCAGCTGAGTTGTGCTGGTTTGCACTGTGCTAAGCAATGCGGTGCTTTTTTGAATGTGCCCAGTGATGTGTAAAGGTGGGAAAGCAGCCTATATTAAGCCCAATAGGCAGGAATACAGCAGAATGCATTGGAGTTCTGTCTCTGAAGGTACTTTGGCAGGTGTTGGTGAAGGTGCGAGCTTTTGGGTGCAGCGTTGGGATATTCTGGAGTCCAGGGTCATGGTTGGACTCCTAGTTAAAAACATGAAGACTGGCTGTTGCATGGATGTTTCCAGGGCTAAAAGTGTAGGGCAGAGGCCTGAGACCAGCTGGCCAGAGAACTGACCAGTGTTACTTGTATTCCCCGCACAGGTGAGCAATGTTGTTACCACCTTGATGACCTGAAACAAAGAAAGGGGGATCTCTTGGACACCTGGCTCCAAGAAGCTCTGGCAGGAATGCCCCACAAGTATGTAAGTAATTGTACCTCTGTTTCACCAGTATCTAATCTGAATGTCTGCAAAACTGGTATGCATAATGGTGTGCTTCTCTCCCAACAGCTGCAGAGGAGAGGGCACACATGCCGGGTGCCTGGCCAGGTTGCGCTATGAGTGTGGTGAGTACAGATGTATTATGCTAAATGTAATGATATAAGCAAGAAATGGTAAAGCATTACCTGCATTAAAATATATACAGTAAAGTCTGTAGTGCAGTAATTGTGGAATTAGCGCTGTTTTGAAAGAAATTAATAATGCCAACTGTTATGTAACAAAAACATGAAACAATGCCAGTAACTGCATCAAATTATATATAATCAAGTCTGTAGTGCATTAAATGTGGAATTAGAGCTATTTTAAAAGACATGAATAATGCCATGTGTTCTGTAATAAAAACATGAATGAATACCAGTAACTGCATTAAAGTATATACAATAAAGTCTGTAGTGCAATAAATATGGAATTAGAGCTGTATTGCAAGACAGAAATAATGCCAACTATTCTGCAATAAAACATGAATCAATACCAATAACACCAAGGGAAATGGTGTGAATCAGGATTGCCTTTTAACCATTGCAGTAGA
Source organism: Protopterus annectens (assembly GCF_019279795.1). NCBI lineage: Eukaryota > Metazoa > Chordata > Ceratodontiformes > Protopteridae > Protopterus > Protopterus annectens. Next base: position 503,882,109 of record NC_056728.1, on the reverse strand, counting down.
GCTGTATGCATTTAGGCTGTAAGGTAAGGTGCTGCAATCAAGTATAACACTGTAATACCTGTAGAGTACAAATGTAATGGCTGCCAATTGTATTGTCTAACACATATAGAACCATTCAAGGCTGTCTCTAGGCCAGTATTGTTCACATAATGCTCTGTCATCCACAAAGAACAGGTAAGCAAGGTTATTTGGGTGATGTAGCCAACGCCATGATCTTTTATTGTTTGTTGACTTCACAGATATTTCAACCCACTAACAATAAAGTGTGCACTCCAGCATTGTTAGACTGAAATATAATTTACCTACTATCGGCATTATTCTTGTATTTCATGCATATGTGCTCTACTGTCTATGCAGTATAGTATAACACTGTAGTAGCACAGCCAGGTCATAGCTTGGTTCCAGGTAAGCTCTAGGCAAATATCAGTCAGTTGTCAGTAGTGACTGAGTAGCTCAGTTTGTTAAATCCTCTGTATATAGTACATTTTACCACACACAGACCAGGGTTTGAATTGAGTGCTAGGTAGTACTAAACATTACAGAAGCAGTCATGTAATGCTCACAAATTCTCTCTCCACAGGAACTACAGGTAAATGGGTGAGGTAGCCCATATTATACGTAGATAATTCTGTGTTTAGATTTTTCCAGACTGTTAAAATCATTAGCAGGAGTGTAAACTCAGCAATGTATAGTCAGAAATAATATGTGTAATCCTGGTATGGATGTATGCCTGAGTGTCTGTTAAAAGTTGTTTCAGTTGCAGTCACTACTATTGGGTTATATTCCCATGCCTGCCAACCAAAGCATGACTGCTGTTTAGTGTCTGTACTGTGCACATAAATGTCTCTCAAGTGTCACAATTTCACTTTATGTAATTAATACTGCATAATCCGCCTGTTACAGGAATACCATGGCGATGAGTACTTAGATTGCAAAGTATCACCATTTCAGCTCACAGAACACCTTGGTAGTTATATTGGTCCACCTGATATGCAAGTGTTCTGTGTAGGTGTGTACCTGCAGTTGTTATTGTTTGGCCCATAGTGTCCCATGCATATAGCTTGAGAGGTATGTGCATGCTACATCAGCTACAGGAGACTTGTACTCACTATAAACATAAAGAAAATACAGACCCATAGAGTAGATAGTAGTACTGTTGTCAAGGAAGTAAGCTGCACTGTTACTAATGGACTGATTTCTGTCTTTCCCCACCCCTTATCTTCATTTATTTATTACTGTTATTCATTGGTTATGGTTTACTATTAACATATGTTGTTAAATTAACTGTTTATTGGGGCATGTGTTATTATTGTTATGTATGATCTTCTTCTTCTTTTGGCTTTTCCTGGTTAGGAGTCAACACAGCAGGACCACTGTCCACAGAATGATTGGTAGTGGAGTTTTATTGTGTCGAGTTGCCAGCCCCATGCCCAACCTTCCACAGAAGGCATACACATGCACACACTCACACCTAGGGTCAATTTAGAGTGTCCAGTCTACCTACAGCATGCCTTTGGGATGTGGGAGGAAACTGGAACACCTGAAGGAAACTCACATGATCCCAGGGAGGACATGCAGACTCCACACAGAAGGCAACCCAGTCAAAAATCAAACTGTAGAACGTTACTATGACCTGACAATGCTAACCACTGCACCACCGAGGCCGCCCAGTATTGTTATGTATTATAAAGGATGCACATTAACATATCTTGTTAAATGACCTTATTTGTTGTCCTTATGCTGTAACTGTTACTGGCATGCTGTTATACTGACTGTTCTGCTATTTATTGTTGTGTTTCACATAATTTGCATTGATATGTAATTGCATTATTTCTAGTGTTCTGCCATGCTGTTATTACTAACAGTGGTTTCTTAATAACTGACCTATACTTATTGCTATACCACCATTACCGCAGCACGTCAGGGTAGGCTGGTTCCTGGTGATCTACCTACCTTGACTCACCATGGCACTGGGTCCTAGCATGTCTGGGACCCAGGCCAGTGGTGCCTCCTCTGCTGCCCCTGCACCACCTGCGACATTGGATGAAATCACCTCAGGGGATAGAGCCCACCCCCCACCCTGGGAGCTGTGACAGAGGGGCTGCAGTCACCCAGGATCAACTACAGGTCATGGTGCGGGGGGATTGTTCATTGGAGCTATAAATGCCTCCTGCACCAGATTGAGAGCAAGGTGGCTGACCTACTGGGGAAGGCTTGCCCTGGTGCCCAGCCTCCAGCACATCCACCCTCGGGGCCATAAAGAAGCAGTGTTGACTGTCTAATGGGTGGGGACGTGAGTCACACTGCTGCTGTCTGGAAGCATGTGTGACTTGGTTTTACAACACCCTCCCCATACAAGGTGTTTAGCCCCCTCATGTGTCACACACCTCCCCTGTTTGCTGTCTTGTCTGTCTGCAAATGCATCCTCTCCTACCCAACTTACCTCCCCACATGTACCTATGTCCCTTCCCCTACATTCCACTCTCACCTTAAAAAAAAAAAAAAGGGGGCACCTGTCTCCCCAAAAAAATATTGCCCCATCTATTGTTCTCCATGTCACACACATGTCCACTGAACACCACTATTCTGGTCTAATTGGCTTGACAACACAGTTGTTTTGTCCTCACCCCTCTCTCTGGGGTTTGAGTCCAAATTCATTTACAAAATCTCTCAAAATTCACAGCTGTTGCTGTACAAGATATGGATAGCTAAGTGTACTTCCTACACCTTTCATGCACATCCCGAACTGCCTTCCACTATGTTTTTCCCCCGCTTGCCCCCATTTCACCACTTTCCTATCACCCCCATTTTCTTTTCTTTATATTTTTTAGTGCAGGTTTGTGCGGAGCTAAGCAAGGCAACATGGTGTAGTGAGCCAAGCAGCTACACTTAGCTAAGCTTAAATAATCTTTAGTGATTGAATGTGTTTATTACATTGTCAGATGCATGTACAAAATGAGCACCTCTGCCAGGTTTCAAAACCAGGCCCCTATCACCTACAGCCCACTGCATTAACCCACCACTCCACACAAATCTAATGCATCGCAGGTGTTTCAAGCAAAACATACTGATTGCCACTTACAGTCATTAGACATGTAACTGAAATAAAAACTACTGGAAAAAAATGGGAGTGTACCTTGGACTCTGGTGCAATAATTCACCAGTAGACAGCCAAAGACATAATAATGGATGTACGTGAGGTCTGCAATAGCAGGTATATGTGCCCTTTTATCAGCAACTTGTGGAAAGACACCTGCTAAGTCAGCAATGGCAAAGTACACATACAGCTGTGACCCTGGTGCATAAATACAGCCATATAAAGTCATGCACATACTGATGGATGTAGAAATGTTTCACACATCCTGTATTTGTGCACATATATCTTGCAAATACAAATGCTTTTGCAGTGACTTAGTGGCACAGCCTGTTAAATGCCTTGTATGCAGTACATTTTAAAACACACAGTCCTGGGTTCAAATCCAGTTTTGTCTAGCAGTTCAATTACATCATTGTGAAGACAGCAAGTAATGACTAAGTCATGCAATCCTAATCCACACAAGTTACTGCTAGTTAATAAACTGCTACTTTGCAAGTCAGAGGCCTGCAGGTAGGGACACAGTACACATATCTGTATAGCCAACTACTCTGTTATTGGCACCATTGCATAACAGATATACCTTAATCACATGTCTCAATTGGACTGTACAGGGTACCCTTACCCTGGCTCTGCTGTAATGACAGGGCTGACACAGTTACACGTACAGCTTACTGTCCTCAAAAGTGCTCACACACCCTCCTGTGTGTGCTAGGCTGCACTAGCAGCTGTAGCATGTAGCATATACAGCTGTATGGAAAGGTAGCTACTACAGACCTCCCATACCTCCCAACCCCCTAGAACAAGGGTTCCGGACACAGCCACATGTAATGAGGGAGAGCTAATTCCCACAGATGGGGACATGTGCAACAGTTTGCCCCTACAAAGATAGTAGGTTGATAGATTAACAGCTATTGCATTACCATGCATATTCTGATGGGTATGAAGTCTGACACTCAAGTGTGTCTCTTTCCTTACTGACCTCTACCCACGTTTGCCAGTAAACTGCCAGATGACCACTATGTCATGGGTCACTGACCACACATATGAGGTGAAACTGTGGACATACTCCATAAATCTATACAGTTGACAGTTATGGTACCTACCCTCTGCAATGCTGTACTCTCCACACCTCAGTAATGTCCATCTTAACAACTAAGAAAGGTGCCCAGGTCTACATGAAGGCCTTATATATTGCACTGTGGGGGATGTCATTGGCCAATGATAACGCAATTCAGCTGTTTTGACTACAATTATCAATTCTCAGCCACAGATAGGTGCAGAGGAAACTACCTGCTAATGAGCAGTACCTTAAAAAGGCAAGCAGCTATTTATGGGGAACAGTTCCATGTGAGACTTCACTCACACAGAGAGTGGATTTCAAAAAGTATACCAGAAGCAAAGTTCAAAAAAGGAGCATTGCACTCCAGCAGGTATGTAATAGATTTCTCCATATAACAACATGTGGATGGGAAGATGGAGGTATGGATAATGGAGATTACAACAATAAGCCTGTCTTGGATCTAAGGTAGTGATGTGTCAGTGATACTCTACTGTCCTACAAATACAGGCATGCCCCTCAACTGTCCCTGATTTTAATCACATCTCATCTCTGTCCCTGTCAATCCCTCCTACAAAGGTTGGTTGTTGTAGGAAAGCTAGTGGATTCCACAGAATACATAGTGACAATAAGTAAGAGTGTACACTCCTGTAACATCAAACGTTGTACTGTACTTCACCCCCCCCTCATTCAGTCACTGTCTCACATACATAGTTCTAACATGTTAAAAGTGTCCCTACCTGTCAACCTCTTACAGCATGTAACCAGGACAAAGCCATAATTTATGGGGAACAAAGGCCCAAACCCAGCAACAGTGTTTACATATTTGTCAGAGATACACAAGTTTGTGTGTAAATGACCAAAGCTATGGGGCAAACATCCTGACATTCTGCAAACATCTGTATAGTTCAGAGGTATGATGCCTACAGGGAACATATACTACAGCAGATTGACATTGTTTTCTGTCATTGTGGCACACTGGTGTTGCTGGACTGTCCCCATACAGTTGTTGTAATAGCACACTGTTAATTGTCTGGCAGTGGCCATATGCCATATTTGTGGGAGTTTATCCATAGGAGACACACCACAGTAGACTGCAGTGCTGGATGCTGGAACATACAGCAGAATTTCTCAAGGCACACAGGGGCATACCCCAGTATTGCTACTATCTTGGTTGTATCCAAACACGTGGGGTATGACGCGTGAGGGAGCAGGGCAGCAGTGGATAGTGCAGGCCATTATGGGTGTGCCAGATCTGTACATAGTGGATCTCCATGTATCTGGTCCTGTAATATGTTCCCCTTTTGATGTCTTTTAGGAACCATGTACCACTGAAGACATGCCCCTTCTTAGAGGCAGAGAATGACATGACAGTGGATGGACTGAGACAACTCCATCACATCTTGTTGTCCAAGGGGATGCATAATTGCAAGCAGTGGGCAGCACTGTGGGCCGAGCTTGTGCAGGATGTAAATCAAATTGGCTGACAGGACAGGACCTATGAGCAGGTCCAACACCAGGCCACAGACATACTGAATGTTGCCTGACAAAGTACAGCTGATGTTGCCAGGGTTCATACAACCACTGGTGGAGGACCTGTGACAGAACATCCACGCACAGCCACAGAGGAATTCCTGGTGAACCTAAGAACACACAACAGCTCCCAGGCATCCATCACAACATACATTGTGGAGTTGTGTGTCACAGTGTCCACAGCAGAGGAATGTCCAGTTAAGTGTACTGTGTTTACCAGTGTAATACTGTATCAGTCATTGTGGCAGGATGTACATACCTGTATATGGGTGTTAGATCTATCTGCATTGGGGGGGGAGTTAGGGTTTACGCACAGCTTGCACACATACTCAGAATGTCAGCACAGCCAGTATCACAGTAGCCACTGTACATGTGGATTTATGCACATATTACCTTGTCATGCTGCAACATTTGGTGGTGCTGACAATGCCACTTCATCACCTTTTCATGGGTCCATCAGGAGTAGCCCAAGTCCATGGTCCTGTACCTGGTAAGTGTGATACAGTTTATTACAGAACATATATACCCTGTGGAAGTTAAGTGCTGGCATATTGTCCTATGTACAAATGTTGTGTTTAGTCTGAGTAGAATATTTGTATGTTCCATTCTGGAACAGATAACTATGGTTCATAGACTGGTTAGTCACAGGTGTGTATTTGAATGACCATCGACACAACTGCACTTATAGTTATGAGTGTCTACACAGCCTGGTATACCTGAGGCAATTACTCCAAGATGCCTGTTCAGACAAAACAGGGAAATGCTACATACCTGAGGCAGTGATACTAGTACTGGCATATCATTCACAAGATAGCTATATTGAGTTTTATGTGTAGATCTATCACATATAGTGTCATATTTCATACCTTACAGGCAGATTGTACTGGCAACTTTACCTGGCTGTGACTGTTGTGCATATTATAAAAGGCTTGACTTCTCTGTGTATATCGGTGTGAGGTTGTCTGTTGTGCATGGGAGTGGAGATGAAAAATGTGATGACTGGTAATGCAGTTGTGGATCCTCATTTGTATGAGTAAGTATGGATTACCATACATAAAAGTGCAGGTAGTAATGTACTACTTTTGCCTTGGTTTTCACAGGTGATCTGGGAGAGTTGGAGTCTGTCCCCCTCACAACCTCATGCCAGTGTCTTATTGGACTCTGATGATGATGGTGGCCATTGTGAGGCACAGGTGGGGTTGTCGGGGGCTAAAACTGTCACAGAGGTTGACATCCGTCTTCTGCCCCCATTGTCACCACACACAGTCAGTATGTCCACACATACCCAGTCCACAGAGGCCACAGATACTGGACAGTCAGAGGGTGGTGACATTGAACAGGACAGTGTGGCAACCATGGGGTCAGTGAGTGCAGACACTGGCCATAGCCAGAGAGCTGGCAGGGTTCCACGCAGGCAGATGACAGAGTTGCTTTTAGGAGGACTGCTGTCCATCCACCACCTGTCACAGGTGTCACATCACAGGTCACTCAGCACATGTTCCAGGCCATCATGGAGGCACAAGCATGTTCTGAACGCAATATCAGATGGATGCTTAGGGTTTAGATGCAGCATAGTCTAACATCCGTGACTGCCTCCACCACATTGGGGACACACTGGATCAGTTCACTGATGCAGTGGACAGATGGTGGGCTGAGACAGTGTCTGTCTTGGACTGCACATTGCCTGTACTGGAACATTTGGTTGGAGTTGGGCATCAGACACGTGGACATAGGTCAGCAACACCATCTGCTGAGAGTCCATGTGGCCATGTACAATCATGCTCCTATAGCGGCAGTACCTCCAGCACTACAGCGGGAAGTGTGCTGTCCACACCATGACATGACAGGCTATGGGCATGTGGTCCTGGGTGGTCCTGTGGGGGACACAGCCCCTGCATTTTGCAGTCACCATCAGGTACTAGCACCGCATCTGACCTTGGGCATGGTGGTGCCAGTGCTAGTCCTGGCAGAGCCAGTTTCCGTGTTCATGGTTAGAGATGGTGAACTGTCCACTATATCATGCGCAGTCCACAGCTGTCCGACATAGGCATGTGTAGGGCTAGTACTAGGCTTGACTGTGTACATGCACACACTCAAACACCACTGTCACATGCAAGTCACCTACAGATACACATGGCACCTCTCGATGGCCCATCTAACCTGCACCTCTTCTGACTCACACACATGCTTTCAAATGTTTTGCACAGCCTAGGCCTCTGCCACCCCCACACCACACCTTGTGCATGTGATGATACCTGTGCCACATCCCTGCCATCTGTGCCATCGATGTAGGGAAATGCTACTATGTGTCTGATGCACAGGATGTCTATATCACTCAACATGTACTTGTGTAGTGCAGAATTGTTTAGCCATGACACTTGTGGGTCACAACAGGTACTGTATGCTGGCATGTGTCCTGACTGCACATCACACTTTCTGCATCTTTGTTGCATGATGTTGGACTGGTGGTAGTGTTACAGAATGACAGTTGTGTCACGGACCTGTGTATGTTTCTGTTCCTGGAGTCTGAGGGGAAATGCTATGGACACATGGCGGCAGTACAGTGGCACAGGATGGCATGGCAGCACAGCAGAAACATGACATCAGTAAGGTACAGCAGTATACTTGCATGGCTCCCTAGATGCATATGTGTAGAATAGTCTATCAGGGACAATGGGGTCAGTGTATTCATGCATTCATACTTTGTGATAAGGTCTGCTATCCTTGCTATGTGTCACCTGGGATATCTGAACTTACAAATCTAGAAGGTGTGGTGATGGAGTTGACATGTCTACAAATATCCTGTGCCTGGGTCAGACAGGTGGCAGACATCAGTTATGATTATGTATAGGAGAACAATTTAGGACCAGCAGCTAGTCACAGGCCCAAAAAGTGCATAACCATTTCTTAGTTGTCCATAGTGCTGGTGCTGCATAGGGATATACTTACACACACACACACACACACACACACACACACACACACACACACACACACACACACACACACACACACACACACACACACACACACACAGAGTTGGCTGATTAGAACCCCAACCTATCTACTATTACTCACTATAGCTGCAGTACTTATCGCATGCACCACAGAGTACATCTGTTGTATATGTGATTGCAGGTACAGTACTTGTGGAGGACGCAAAATAGCCTTGTGTTAGCATGTGTGGCCTGTAGACTGATATTGCTTGGTACTGTTTTTTGTATCTAGTGTCCAAGGAGTGGGATACCTCTCACTATCCCTGCTATATATGTACAGTTAGCAGTATGGCCATATGTGGCTGGTTGCAGTTAGATAGGCAAACATGTGGCCAGAAACAAGATGGCCTGTCCACGGCATGCGTTGAACTATTATACAATACAACACCTGCTCACCTGTGTCTGTCTACAAGGTGACATTCCACAGACACAGAGGTCTGTGAGTAAGTGGATTATGTACTGTCACGGCCTTGGTTTGGTTCCCTTGGGCAACTGCTTTGATGTGTGAGTGCAGATAATCTCAGCATTCTGAGGGTATGTGGGGAAATCCATGCATCCTCACATTTATATAGATATATAAACGTGTGTAACAGGGATCTCTCTATAAATGTTGCTGCATGTGTAAGTGATGTATATGATGTCTGTAGATATATGTCAAAATTCTATGTCTCATTATAATAATAATAATATATATATATCTATATATATATATATATATATATATATATTGGTATGATATGTATAGAGGGTACATATGGATTGATACGCTATGCAGGGTCAGACAGATATGTAGAGGTAGCTGTCTGTATGTACAGATGTATTTCCACATAGCCGATCTTTGTGAGGAAGAGGCAACAGAATTGCACTCAAGTTAGCTAAGTGTAGGATCAGTGGGACTGTCAATACTTACAAGGTGACTCCAGGCCAGAGCTACCTGCACTCCAGGCCAGGATTTTGTGTTCTACAGACATTGGTAGCTGCACCTGTTTCCGCAGTACACCACTTCCCTGACATTGTCCACGGCATTCCCCGGCTGTGTGCTGTAATTAATATGTGACTGGGGTATATGATGTAACACCTCATAATAGGGTGGCAGTCTGCATACCTCTCGCTATACCTCTCAACTTCTTACAGCAAGAAATTTAGACAAAACCATTAATGAAAGTGGTGCAAAGGCCCAAAAATAGGGACACATTTTTAATATTACACTGACAAACTTAGAAAGGTGATAGAATGACATGTTTTGCTTTAGCATGGATTTTCTGAAGGGTATGAAGCCTGAAACTCAAATGCCTGTAATTATTTTCTAACTTCAGTCTTTAATGATTTGCCACTAATATGCCAGAAAACCACAATTTTATGAACAATGGATCAAATATATAGGCAAAAATCCGTACAGTTGAGAGGTATGCCTCTCATTGTACATGTTTTTTCATAATGTCCAGAATTTCTCCCCATATGTCTGGTGTGGTCTTCATACATTTCTAGTGTTCGTGTAAAATGTATAAGGCAGTCAGTGAATACTACGAACTACAGGCAAACATTTGAGTGTTGAACTTTATATCCTTCAGATATGCTGTACTGATCCAACCTGCTTTCATACTAGTCACCTTTGAGGTGAATCATAGCATCTGTCTGTCTCTAGTTTTGGCCCTTTGTCCCCTCATTCTCTCTGACCTTGTCCAGCTTTCAAGCAGTAACAAATTGAGGGGTATGAAAGTCTGTGGGGACACCACCATACAACTACCTCACATGCAAAAGATGTGGATACTGCCAGATTAAAACCATCAACATCACTACCCATTCTAATATCACTAGCCTACTGAGCCACACAGGCTGCCAGACAGGGATGAGTCATTCATCAAACAATCAACAGAATACAGACATACATTGTCACCCCTGCATTACGTGAGACATAGAACATGTGGCCAGTTTCTATGTCACAGCCCTGGAATTGGCTGGTCTGCTGATACATCATTGCAGATTTACTATTGCAACAGTTGTATGGGTACACTGATGTGTTGGTGGTGGGGGATGTCCAGCCCATGCTCTGCTGGTATAGACAGTTGTGTGACTGTCATGTGACCCCACTGTTTGCCATCTCATGTTTGAATAATGTAGTGGACTTTTCAGCTATGTGGCCTAGTGCATATTATGGAGCACATACTATTGGACAGAATACTATATTCCCTTGCATACATGTGGCAGGTCCATACATATGCTACTATATGCTACTACTCCTTACAAGTGGTGAATAGGTGTGTAACTTACCTTGTGAATGCAGCAGTTGGCAGACCTGTAGTTCGGAGCTGACTCTGATGCTCGCAGTACATAGCCAATACATGGTTAGGTACAGGTTGTATGGGGTGGATGGCATCATTTTTACTAATATGTATGAGAGTAAGGTGTCAGTTCCTAGGGCCCTAGGTTGTCAGTCCATGTGCTATGTGATGCCTCTTGGCCAAGGCCAGGGCATATTGGGCATGCCTACATCTGCCTACAGGGACAGCCTCAGGGGTTTCCTCCTTGGAATCCACCTGTGGGTGTGGCTGCGGTGACCTAGGCACTGGTGGGAGATGTGTATCCCCTCCCTTTGCTGTTCCTGCTGCAGCTGTTTCCACACGATCCTATTGTATAGCATAGCACATACTGTGAACGTGTGTGCACATGTGGCTGGAGAGTACTGCAAGGCTCCACCAGATATATCAAAGCACCATAACTGTGACTTTAGCAGCTCAAACACATGCTGTATGATGTTCCTAGTTTGTGCATGTGCCTCATTATGGTATTCTTCGGTGGGTGTGTGTACATTTCTGATGGCTGTCATCATCCACGGTTCCAGTGCATAGCCAGCATCCCCCAGTAAATGGCCATGTTGGATGCCCCCCTAGCAAACATCTGGCACAGCTGTGATGTGTGCCAGATATGGGACTCATGATAACTGCCAGGGCTGCCAGCACACACATTTATGATAATGCCCTGGGCATTGCACACAACCTGACAGTTGGAGTAATACCCTTTGCAGTTGATGTAGATTCTTCCCTCCTCACCGGGTGGAGCTTTAATGTGTACATGAGTGCAATCTATGGCACCCAGTACCTCGGGGTAGTGTGCTACACAGTAGAAGTGTTGCATACTGCTGGCCCTCATCTCAGGGATGAGGGGAAAATAAATGTGCTCACCGGCATGTGGCATCATGGCATCAAGGAACTGGTGGAGTACTCTGGATGCTAATGCCTGAGAGACCACCATCATGTTCCCAGTTGGTCTTTGAAAAGTACCTGTAGGTAGTATATTAAGAGCTACACGTACCTTTGTTTCCACTGCGATGGGTTCCCCTCTGTTGATTCTGGGTTTGAGTTGGAATCGGCAGAGCTCAGTGAATTCTTGTAGTAAGTTCATGTCCACCCTGTAGTGCTCTACAATCTCCAGCTCATGTAGCTCCTGGAAGGTTACCCTGGCCTGAACACTCTTCATCTTCTCAGTCTAGGCCTATAGTTGGCAGCAGCAGCATTGACCTCAGCATCTAGCACATACAGATGTAGCAGACCTGCAGCAGCCCCTAGCATTACTTCAGTTAAAACTCCCAATTCTGTACTCCACTGGTGCAGAGTATGGGGGTGAAATCAGATTGAAGGGAGTATGCAACCTTTATAGTGCTCTGCAGTAGGTGGAGCATGTGTGATTGGCTACCTATGATGTATTTCACCTGCTAAGTACATAATTAAGGACTGTTAATGGCCCTAGTCTAAGTGAAAAAGGGGTCATCAGTAATTAAGATATCATTGCCTTTCTCAGCCAATTTTTTTTTTAACAGCCTTCCTCACTGAGCACTGCAGTGTGCCATGCAAAAACACACCACAAAGGTAAACAGTGCTCAGCACTCGGTGTACACTGTCCCATGAAAGGTCACACTCAGCATGGTGGCGCACCATGCAAACAAACTCAAACACGATGAAACACGTGCCTCGAAGGTTTGAATGACCATTGTTCGTTGGGTTGTTTTTTGAAACTAAAAGCCTTGGATAGATGATTGTTTTGTATAGTTTTAAACAATAGTTAAAATGTTTCTAACTTGCTTTTAAGGCTGTAATTTGAAATTCAAACTAGTATGTTTAAGTGTAAATATTTAAAAGGATGTTTTCAAGGAAGAAGGGGGCAGTGTATACTCTGATGTCATTTAACTGAATTTAGTATATAAGATGCATTAAGTTAATTGTAATCTGTCTGAAGAAGTTCATCGAAATTGTCTGAATGAAAGCGCTTACGTATATTAAATCTTTTGGTTGTGATTTTACTCGATTAAAACGTTTCATTTTTTTAAATCCTTGCTTCATTTTTATCAGTTTGCAGATCTGTTGTTTTAAAAGTTTGTGGTCTTTAAGGGTGGAAAAAGAAGGAGCGGTCAACTCACAACCCTTGTTTTCTCAGAATAGTTCTGGGACGGACCCTGATAACCATTCAGAGGGGAACATAACCCATTTGATTCAACAACTGTCTCAATGCGTGGATGAACTGGCAAGTAAATTGCTTCCAATACAGGAGGAGGTGTAGGAGCTACTGAGGTACATGGCTCTAGCAGTTTGAGTAGCGAATTGGACTCGCAAGGTATTTTATATACACCAATTTCCACTGCACCTTTAACGAAGAATGGAAGACAGCAAGTCAGTTTGATGGCCATGTCCTTGGACACTAATCATACTGGTGAAAGAGGAGTAACTGATTGTGCTGCTGTAGTAGTGAATGATAATTTGACTAACCTAAATGAGTGGCTTAAAGAACCCCTACATTTGTACTCTAATGTGAATAGTGCTAATAGCACCGCTGAGACTGGGTATGATATTGTGAGTAGTCAGAAGAACATAGTGACAAATTTGAAATTATTTCATTATAAAATGTTGAAAATAAAGAAGTTGCAAATGGAAATTCTTTACTTTAGTGAGTGCATTAGTAGGAAGCACATCCCTAAGGGTCTTTGTCAGTGGCGATATCCAACCAGGTTGGAGAGGAATTCAGTTTTTTATCATGAATTGTTACAGGTTTTTGACAAGCAGGGGTGCGAATTTTAGAACTGTTGATTAAGCACTATTCTCTGCAGATTGAAACACTGATAAATGAGGTGGAGAAACTTGAATTGGATATTAAAAAAATGCAGTGATTTTATGCGGTATAAATATCGTTATTGCTGCACTTTTACCAGCATTGAGCAATGTGTTTTTAAGTTAAAAAACAGCAAACTCAAGAAAATGGAAAAAAGATAGGCTGGATAACCTATCCACTGCCTCCACTGTCACACACTTGGGGTTATTACAATATTAACATTTCAGATATGAATGAAACACCAAATGGTAGCTATGGAAGTATGAATGGGATGGTTGACCACTCCCTTTCGGAAGCAGGAAACAACAGTGGAACGCACACATCACCTGTGAGGTGGAGTGAAAGATTGAGAGACCGGTTAGAGTAGAGCGAGGGGGCCAATCAGATTGACCAGAACAACATCAAGGTAGCCAATTGGGATTTTAGGGGACCACAGGGGAGGAACCAGTCGAACTTTCAAGGACGGCCTCAACAAAATCAATGGTCGAGGATGCAGAACTGCAGATGGAGATAAGTGAACAGGTACTTGACCACTTTGTGGTGAGATCTGAAATTTTAACTAACTTTGAAGGTGACTTTAAAATTACAGTTTTCCTCCCAAGTGGTTGACCCAGACCTAATAGAGTTTTTGGCAAGAGAATTATCATTCATACCATCTGCTAGAGCGGATTTACCGAGGACACTCCTGGACTTTAAAGTTTACTTACGTAAGCTTAATTTAAACATTTGTTTGGGGGCTGGTAGTGTATGTAATAATGACTTTTGAATCGCTAGTTTATTTAACCCCACAATGCATCTTACTTTATGCCTGCTAGAAAAAATGTGTGAAATGGATTTTAGAGCTATTTTTACTAGAACAACATGCTCTAATAATAGTAGGAATTTAACAAAAAGGGATTGGCAGGCATTAAGTAAATTAAGGAAGCAGAAAGTAAGGGTTATGAAACCTAACAAGGGGGGGTGGGTTGGTGTTTATGGATGAAGGGGATTACAATTGGAGGATGTCACAAATTTTAGATAGTAATGCATATGAAAAAGTATCTTTAAGTGAAGTTAATGGTGCACATTGCTGTATTAAGGCACATATTAATGATTTGTTTATTGAAGCTTCAACTCACATTGATCTTTATAACTATTTGAATATAGTTGCCCCACTTACACCAGTGATTTTCGGTATTCAGAAAATTCACAAGAACTTAGGAAACCCACCCCTAAGGCCTATTGTTGATGGAAGAAAACCCATCACCTATGCAAGTGCTAAAGTAATGGACAGCAAGTGAAAAAAGTATTTAGGTGGTGAGGGTCAGATTTGTCGTGACTCATTGAGCTTTCTGGAAGGGTTGAATAAACTTGAGTAACAGGAGGAGTACAATTTCTTGACTGTGGATGTTAAGGATTTGTATACGGTTATCCCCCAGGATATAGAGGTTAGCTGGGTTATAGACTTCCTGGTAAAGAAAGGTGCAGATTCTGGAGAAATTTATTTGTTGGATATAATATTAAAAAAAAAAAACTTTATCCTCTTTAATGGAGAATATTTTTTATAAAAGAGTGGGGTAGCAATGGGGTCCCCGTGTGGGGCCAGCTTTGCTAATATTGTAATGGCACACTGGGCAAAGGAATTTATCTTTAAGAATAAGGTCATGTCAGATCGGATTTATTGGTATACTAGGTACCTGGACAACATCTTTTTGATTTGGAAAGGTGAAAAGGAAACAGTGTGTAAATTTGTAGAATACAGAAATGGTACCACTGACTTCCTTCAATTTACATTCCAATTCAATAAGGATAGGATTTCTTTTTTGGATGTCCAGTTGAGTAAAGACAAGTTAAATAACAGGTACTTAGCTAAAATCTTTAGGAAAATCTTTTACTCTAATACATTCCTGCATTTTGAGAGTGCCCACCCAATGCACCAGAAGAGAGCTGTAGTAAAGGGACAATTGGTGAGGGCAGTGAGAATGACATCTTTGGACGTGGAATTTAGGGAAGAGTGTAATACACTTAAAGATATGTTCCTGAAGCGTGCCTACCCACTTAAATTAATTGATGAACTGATTGCTGAGGTTGAAGTAAAAAGAAAAGAGGATTATTTTATTCCTATACTAAGTAAAGGAATTTGAGTGGTTTGAGAATGGAGAATAAGGTACCTGTCCAGTTTAACATTAGTTTTATTACTACTTTTTCCATGGATGCTTTTGAAATAAGGAAGGTCTTCTTCTTCCTCTTTCAGCTTTTCCCGGTTAGGGGTCGCCACAGCTGATCACCTGTCCGCTCATGATTGGCAGTGGAGTTTTACAGTGTCGAGTTGCCAGCCCAGTGCCCAACCTTCCACAGAAGGCACACACATGCACACACTCACACCTAGGGCCAATGTAGAGTGTCCAATCCACCTACAGCATGTCTTTGGGATGTGGGAGGAAACCGGAGCACCCGGAGAAATCCCACGCAACCACAGGGAGGACATGCAGACTCCGCACAGAAGGCACCACAGCCGAGGATCGAACCGGAGAACCTCTTGCTGTGAGGCGACAACGCTAACTGCTGCACCATCATGGCCGCCCCTTTGAAAGGTATTATTAAAAAATTGGGCCATAGGGATGGAAGATGCAGCTATTAGAACAAAAATAGGTAATGAACCAAGAATGATATTTAGAAAGGGCTTTAATTTAAAAAAGTTACTGGAAAGACCTTTGGTCCCTGTTGTTTATAATTTGGGGATGGGTAAGTGTGGTCATTGCACATATTGTAAATTTATTACAGTTACTCGTTCCTTTAGAATACATAATTTTACATATAAAACTGAAGGAAAATATAACTGTAGGTCATTAGGGGTAATTTATTTGGCCCAGTGCCAAGTATGTACATCTTTTTATATTGCCAGACTGAAAGACAATTGAAACAGTGCAATTATGAACACCAGTACAATATAAGTAAACAAAATGTAACTAATGCCTTAGCCAAACATATTGTTGAATTCCTAGGCCATTATTTTGATTACATAGTGATAGAACAAGTAAAGAAAAATGTTAGGGGGGCATGGGCATTAGAATTAGAATTGAGAGAGCTCTTATGGCAATTAAAATTGAATGCCATTTCTTTCCCCAGTTTGAATGACCATTGTTCGTTGGGTTGTTTTTTGAAACTAAAAGCCTTGAATAAATGATTGTTTTATATAGTTTTGAATAATAGTTTAAATGTTTCTAACTTGCGTTTAAGACTGTACTTTGACATTTAAACTAGTATGTTTAAGTATAAGTGTAAATATTTAAAAGGATATCTTTAAAGAAGAAGGGGGTGGTGAATACTCTGATGTCATTTCATTGAATTTAGTATATAAAATGTATTAAGTTAATTGTAATCTGTCTGAAAGAAGTTCATCAAAATTGTCTGAACGAAAGTGCTTACGTATATTAAATCTTTTGGTTGTGATTTTACTCGATTGAAGTGTTTCCTTTTTGAAATCCTTGGTTCAATTTTATCACGTGCCCCAAAGGTAAACAAAGCTT
Organism: Protopterus annectens; assembly: GCF_019279795.1. Taxonomy (NCBI): domain Eukaryota; kingdom Metazoa; phylum Chordata; order Ceratodontiformes; family Protopteridae; genus Protopterus; species Protopterus annectens. Next base: position 503,864,817 of record NC_056728.1, on the reverse strand, counting down.
AGCAGACACTGTACACACACCCCTGTTCAGCAGAGTGCCGCACCATGCAAACAGGTGCCGCTGAGCTCCATTGAGCTTACAAGTCCTCAGGCACACCCCCCCTTTGATGGCAGCTACCTCTTCTGTGGACTCCAACATGGTTCTGTGCCTACACAGATGGGATCTGCGGACATGGATATCCATTTGTGCTATTTAGTAACCTCATCTCATTTGCATAGGTATATGTGCACACCTGGAAACAGCATAGCTCCAGGCACTGCCTCCTTAGCAACAGAACCGTTCCACCATTTTAGATGCTTCATGCAGGGTCCTATATTAAATTACTGTCACATACTAATAACTTTGGATTTACACTATTTTTTTTCATAAAAGCATTTATGTGCACTGTGGCATGCCTCGCAAACATACCCAGATTATTAAAAAAAATAAAATTATTTTATATTATTTTCCATATGGTTTTGGAGACATGGTAGATAGTTTTGCACATATCTGTGTCTGCTATATGATTTCTGCCCATCTACCTGTCCTTTTATGGTCCCTGTTGTTTTTTTTTTTTACATCCTGTACAGAGAATTTTTCCTTGTACACTATGGACACCAACACAGCATCTTCAGGACTGCTTTTCTGCTTCCTGGATCACTCTATCTTATTTGCATGCAGTTCACCTGCTTATCAGGTGAATTACATGCTACAGATACTTCAGTGTAGGTGCGTGCTTGTGCGCCTCCCAGCTCTATTTACTGGATTGCACATCTGCTTACTTTCATGTAAGCAGTGTGCCACTATGCCTACATGGGACAAAAGTCTATGAAGGCTTTATTAAATTCCCCCCACTTTTCTCAAATTTTCACATTCATTAACAAATTCATCATATAATGATGTCACGTGAGCTGACCCTTAACAATACTTCTGTTTTGTGATAAAGGGTGTTCACTAGTGAAGTAGAGAAAAGAATTATAATAAGTAGATTTCTGATAAATTTTGGATAAGTATCACTCTAGACGTCTGTCTTTTAAAATTGTGACATCCAAATAATTAAATGAATCTTCAGTAATATGGGATGTGAAATTAAGAAATTCAGTAGTAGTAGATAGCCAATAAATTCTACTAATAATTATTTCGTTCTTGTCCATATTATACAAATATCGTGAAGAAATCTAGAATAGTGAGGACAATGTTGGAAATACTGTGAATTAAGGGTGTATCTTCTCTCCCATTCAAATAACAATAAATTGATGAAAATAGGTTCACAGGATGCACCCATTGCTACTCCTATTTTTTTGAAAGATTTCACCTTCAAAATGAATATAATTATACTTAAACAGTAATTCCATAAAATTCACCATATTACGATGATCATCACTGGAGAGGAATTCAAATCCAAAAAAAAAACCTCTTCAAACCACTCCATCCCTAATTTGTGTGGGATGACAATAAATAAATCAACTACATTGATAGTAGCAAACAAAGCATCCTCACAAAAATCAGTTTGACCAATCCTTGCCAAGAAATCCCAAGAATCAATTAGAATTTGTGTGTAAATGTTATAAAACAGTTTTAACTTTAGGTCAATATAAACTGCTAAGGAGTATGATTTAGACCCTGAAGTAGAAACAATTAACCTTAAAGGGGGGTTATCCACATGCTTGTGTACCTTTGGAATACCAAGCACTGTGGAGATGTGGGGATGTGAATTGGATAAAAAATCATAAGTCATATTATCAATACTTTCTTCCATTAATAAACAATATAGATACATATCAATCTTCCAATAAGAAATGTTGACTTCATTTACAGATATATTCACATAACCTCTCCCTGGCACAACAAGTTCATCATTTTACCTATGTAGTCCAATCTATCCATGATAACTATACCAACCCCCTTGTCAGGTTTCATTATACTGATTTCATTTTTAGATGGTAGGTGGTCAAGGGTTTTTTCCTCGATTTTGTCAAATTATAAAATTGTTTTTTGTATTTATATTTAGCCAAATTTTATTCTGTATCGTTGGGTGTAGGGGTGGATTGAAAATGCTCTTTCTTCTTAAAATATTTTATTTAGACCCTCCACTTCTTTTTAATAAAATTTCTAAATTCAATTTCCTTAAAAATTATTTGATGTCAAACAAAGTACTACTAACACTGAAATATCTCAAAGGTACAAAAGTTTACCCTTTTTAAATATAGAAAAATACGACTGGTCTAAGTCAATAATTGTATATCTTAAAATGATCATGTTCTAAGACCAGTCCTGTTTGAAAATGCCATTTCCATCTATATGTGATTGAATATTCAATACCTTCATCCTCCCCTGCCTCACCTTTGGTGTGGGTATTGAAACTGGTAATTGGACTGGGAGTAAGTTTGTGAGATGTACCTCTGTTGTTCCCTCTGTCATGTCCTGTCTGAACGATGGAGGGGAGGAAACTCTAAAGGGTCCTGTATATCAATTACACAGTTATCCATTTTAGGGTTGACATTTACATTGTGGGAGTGTGTAGGTCCATCTTTAAGGGTGGAGTATATTACCATCTCTATAGCCAGCATATGACTGGTTTACTTGAAAAGAAACTGGATGCATACCAGTGCTAGACAGTATTGGCCCTAAATTGTTTTTGGGTGGGGGGTATACGCTTTTATACACATACCTGGGGATTTAATAAAATCCATTTAGGAATAGTGGAAGGCCTACATGGAAGGTACTGTGGCCATGTCTGTGGCTCCCCTTCAGCAACATGCCTTGCCATACCTATCAACTGTACAGATTTTTGCCTCACATTTTTGGTGTGTTCCTCCTAAAATCTGTTCCTTTCTGGCAAATAGCTGAGGATTTAAGTCATTAAATAATGACAAACATTTGAGTTTAAGACTCCACATCCTTCAGAAAATTCATGCTAATGCAAAACCTGTTATTCTATCAACTTTCTAAGTTTGTAAGACCAATATTTAAAATCTGTTCCTATTTTTCCTCCTTCATTTTAGGCTTTGTCCAGATATTTTGCTCTAAGAGGTTGAGAGGTATGTGCCTTGCATATTAATGAAGGCACGCTACTGAAGGAGACCCATGTAACATGGTTACAGAATCAGTGTAGGGGGTGTGTTACAGTGTCCACATGTGAGTAACACACTCCCTGCACTGTGAAAGTGCCAGATATTCAGTGTATGGCAGTGTAATAAAAAAGTTACTTTTTTTTGTGTTTGCACAGAGTGGCATGGTGCTTAGCTATAGACACATGCCATACATCTAAAAATAGAAATAGGATACATTTAATTATGAATGCAAAGGTCAAGTCTAAGCATAGCTCATAGGTTCATAGGTTGGTACTAGGCTATTGGCCCTAGGGCCTATACAAGCCTAGCCATAACAATTCTCTGGCTATTTTTCTGCGTGACACACCAAATGCTTAGCAGTGCTTAAACATAGTAGAGAGATATATGTAAAAGTATAAAAGTATTTACACGGCTATGTAGTCAAATGGTTAGAGTGACAGCCTCATGTGCAGTAGGAGCAGGGTTTGAATGCACAGGCAGGTTATTTTGTAAATACACATTCTGACAATTATTTTAAGTCCTGATGAAATATTGTGTGATTATACAGACAGGTTATTAATATTATTTTGCACATCCACATTTCTGAGATGTACTATCAAGCCATGATTGAATTTTGTATGAATACACAGACAGGCTATTAAGCATGTATGTTGCAAATACACGTAAGAGTATGTTTATACCCTTGATGGAATACTGTATGTAAGCACAGACATTTTATTAAATATTAATTTTACAAGTACACAGTTATAAAATAAGCACAGCTAAGCATAGCCAAGCACTGCTTAAACTGGAAATGTTTTAGCAGTGCCTATCTGGTTTGCACATTCCTAAATGGTGCAAAGCACTGCTAAGCAATGCCCATTTAAGCATTGCTCAGTCCAGCTAAGCTTATTTGGGCATCACTAAGCATTGCTAAGTATTGTCAGTTTAAACTTTGCTCAGCTGAGTTCAGTGGGTTTGTGTGGTGCTAAATGAAGCGCCACATTTTTAAATATGGTCCAATGGCCACAAAGCATGGGAAAAAAGACTTATATAAGTTGAACAGGTGGGAATATAGCCAGCACCTATTGGATTTTGACCTGTGCAGGAACTATGGCAAGAGTTGGAGAAGGTGAGTGCTTCCAGACACAGCGATGGGGCATTCTGGAGTCCAGGGTAATGGTTGGACTCCTTGTAAAAGACCATGACATCCGGCTGTTGCAGGGCCAGTACCAGGGGTCAGAATACAAATCAGAGATCTGGGACAGACTGGCACATGACCTCACCAGTGCAACTGCTATCCTCTGCACAGATGAGCAGGTGCATCACCATTTTGATGACCTGACCTGAAGGGGTCTACTTTAATTAAACGAAAGCGGAATTCGTCAAATACGAATCCGCCGACACATAAACAGCGAAACGCGGAAACATCGAACGCACTAAATAGTGAAATTAGGAATGTCGAATTGTCATAGTTGGCCCATCTGCGGTATAGCTCCGTAAGGTAAGTGTGCGATAGTTACGGACCTTAGGGTTAGGGTGCAGGTTAAGGTAAGTGCATAGATAGGTAATGTATGTAAGGTTTAGTGTAGGGTTTTAAGTGTATGTGTGTGGAATATTTACTTTGTGTGGGTATAGTTCTGTAAGGTAAGTGTGCGGTAGTTACAGACCTTAGGGTTAGGGAGGGGTTAAGGGTAGTGCATAGATAGTTGTGTATGTGGGGTTTAGTGTAGGGTTACAAGTGGGGTTTTGGTGCTTTAATTTAGGGTTAGGAGTAGGGTTTTGGTTAGTGTATGTATGTGTTTTTTGTTGCTATGTTTGCGTAGGTAGTAAGTTATGGGCGGTGGGGTTGCTCGACTATTGCGGTTTAGATGTTTAAATTTCGCGTTTTTGTGTGTTCGACGTTATTGCATTTCTCTGTTTGTGTCGATGGATTCGTATTTGACGGATTCTGCTTTCATTTAATTAAACTAGACCCGACCTGAAGCATAGGAAGGGGGATCTCTTAGCCATTTGGATCCAAGATGCCCAGGATGACAATGCCCCACACATTTGTAAGTATTGTTAGCATTGTTTTACCAATAACTAATCTGCATGTGTGATAGACAGGTATGTATAACGGTGTGTTTCTCTCCCCACAGCTGCAGAAGAGAGAGCTTGCAACCTGGAGGCTCATGCAGGGTGCCTGGCCAGGTTGTGCCATGAGTGTGGTGAGTACAGATGTATCTTGCAATCTATAGTCATAGAAACAAGAAAGAGTACAGTAGTAACTGACAGTAGGTATATTCTGTTTTGAGTGCACTGGAATGAATGTGGTCATAGACCTGGACTGATATAAATGAGTAATGCCAGGTACAGTTCAATAAAGATGAAAGCATGAAACCTGCTGATGTTAAGGAAATAAAGTTACTACTGTATTAATAATGTTAAGGAAATAAAGTTCAATTGCATTCATAATGTTAAGGAAATAAAGTTACAACTGCATTAATTGTGGAATTATATCTTTCTTACAACAGCTGCATTATCTGAAGTGTTCATCAATAAAGACTGTTGATGTGTACCAATCACTGTATAATGTCACCCCTAATAAAGCTGTGTTGTGCAAAATGTGTGTATTTTGAGCTGTTGGTCAAGAAATCGAGTATTATAAGTGCTGTGAAGTAAACACAGGAATAATACCACAAAGTGACTGAAGGTTAGCTGATAAAGGCTGTTTTGACAAAGTGTAGATGTGGAGCTGTACAAGATATAATGCATTATATTTGTTCTGCACTAAGATCTGAACCTAGAATAGGAACGGCTAAGGTATAATAGTGGGTATCTCAGATTGTCTTATGTTAACTATTGCATTTCAGCTATATGCATTCCTGAACTTAGTTATGCTGCTGCAGGCAAGTATGAAACTGTAATAGCTGTAGACTGCAAATATACCATCTGCAACTTTATAAGGGTCAGGTAGGCAACTCAGGCCTCTGATATGGTCTGTACACATCACACATATTTCCACCCACTAGGGGTTAATTGTCTACACCTGCATTCCATGTATTAATGTACAGTGTGCTTACTATCTCTGTCATGCATGAATCTCATTCATGTGTGTTCAAGTGTCACTGCCATTTTGTATAACACTCTACCTCTCTTACCAGGTCACAGTTTGTTACCAGGTGAACTCTAGGTATATATCAGTCAATCAATATTCAGCAGTGACTCAGTAGCTCAGTTTGATAAATGCTAGGCATGATGTACATTTTGTCACACACAGACTAGGGTTTAAATCCAGGGACAAGCATTACTAAATACTTATAGAAATGGCTATGTATTGTTAACAGATGTTCTCCCCACAAGAATTACAGGTTTGGGCATGGCCAAGGATGAGCCTTGAGTAGCAGCACTTTCTTTCAGCTCTGCCTTATCATACCTTTTATGACAGGAATTTTTTATTTTAACTAACTAAAAAATATTTTTTTTGCATATTTGGTTTTTTCAATAGTCTAGTTAGTTGATATAATATTTTTTAAGTTTTTATATTTTTTCCTGTCAAAAATTAAGAGACACATTTCTGGGATTTGATACCAACATGAGCTTCACTAAATTCTCTCATCAGGACTCAGCAATAAAAAAAGGGTTTCAAACTCGTTTAACCACCATGCAGGAATTATCAACAAAAATGACAAAATGGATATGAAGATGGATGCTTTTAAAGAAAATACTTCTCAACAAATGGAGACTTTACATCAAAACCTAAAACAGCAGAAGAAGCAAATTATTGGTATTGAAACATCTCTAAATGACATGGATGGTAGAATACAACAAAATGAGCATAAATTAGAATTTCTTCTAAAGCAAAATACCCTGCTCCAAACAAAAATAGATGATCTGGAAAATAGATCTCAAAGAAATAACATCAGAATCCTTGGGCTACCAGACAATCTAGAAAATAATATGGAGGCATTTTTAACTTCATGGATTCCTGAAATTCTATAGCTGAGGCACTTTTTTGGTATAGAAAGAACCCACAGATCATTATCTACATCCAAAAATACCAAAATTAATTCCACAAAATCAGTCATAGTTAAATTTCTATCAACTCATGATAAAGAAATAGTCCTGAAAACTGCTTGGTCTAAGTCACCAATTAAATACAGAGATAATATTAATTTTGATAATGACTATTCTACTTCTGTTATAACTAAAAGGAAGCAATTTTTACCTTTACCTTTACTTAAAGAACTTAAAGAAGCACAAAGTCTAACCTGCTTTTCCCTGCAAGGTTGAAAATCTTCCTTCAAGATGTCCTGAAGACGTTTGAGGAACTGGATGCAGCTATCAAATATATAAAATCTAACAAGATTCTGGATAAAATAGACAAAATTGACTGGGCTAGTTCAAGTCTTAAAAGATTAGCTGAAAATGGCACTTGGAAAACAGTAGAGTATAAGAAGAAGCTTAAAAAATAACTTCCTTCAGCAAGAAATTTATATTCATTTTTTTTCTCATGCAAATGATTTTTCTCATGACCCAGTAGTCAAGGTTAATGAAAATGTATTATTCTATAACATTATTAACACTATTTAGTTCTTTCAGCCTTAGTTATATCTAAAAATTCATATAGTATATATCTTTTATAAACTTACTTTATAATATATTATTTTATTAAAAAAGAAAAAATCGGATTATTGTTTCTACTTTACATATGCTTTTGATTGCAATGAATGCACTAGTTTAATTTTGTTTTTCCTCACTGATACTAAGTTGCCATATAATGATTTAACTGTATACTAAATGTTCCCTTTGTTTCGTTATACTAGTGCATATACTAATGGTCTTGAATTCTCTTCCCCATAGTCTTTATGCTTCTTTGTTTATAGTTTTACTTATGTTTCTCTGAATGGCTGTGGAATAGTGTGATGTTACACTAAGGATTTCTTTGTTCATTCACTGCTGTATCTTTGCTTGATTCCCTGCCTTAGTTAAGGAAATTGTGTGCGAGTGCTCATCTGTAGTGCTGAGAAGCGTGTTTTTTTTTGTTGCCGTGTCCTTGCTTGATTCCCCACCTTAGTTAATGAGATTGAGTGTGACTGCTTGTCTGTAGTGCTAAGAAGCATATTCTTTTATTATTTTATGATGTCACTGGTTTGGGGCTAGTGTTTTTTTTTTTTGGATGTTACTATATGATGCTGCAATGCATTGGTTTAGCCCTGTTTGTTGGTGGGTTTGGGTATGTAATAGTTCTAGAGGCACAGTAGTTCCCAAAGTTGTTTTTTCCCCTCAATACTTTAGTTTCAAGAAAAAGGCTTCAGAGTGTCTCTGGAGTGTCTCAAGAGGCTCTAGAGACAGTAGAAGCCTTCAGATGTTTTCTCCTCAGTCTACAGGTTCCCGCTGAAATTCTTGAAGCTGTTCGAATTAATTACTGTTCGGTGAAATGGTCTCACTCACCGTTGAACTGTCCCACTGAGCAGCATGATGTCATCTCCAGCTCGGACACTTTTAGATGGCAGTATCTGTATCCTTCTCATATTTGGACTAAATAAGATGTACACTGATTGCACCTTCTAAAATAAGGGAAAATCTTCACAAAACCTCTTATGAGGACTCAATGCTTGATAGATTCACTTTATATACATTCCGGAAGAAGCTGAGTTACTATTTTACTTGGTGGGTTGAGACGAGCCATTTTTTTAAGTAAAGCAAATACAGTAATGTTCATCTTTATAATAATTTTTTTATCTATGTACTAAGTCATGGAATTTGCAGTTTTTTAACACCTATATAGTGAACTATTTAAAAATGCTTACACATTATCAGAGATATGTTTTTGAAGCAATGTTACATTCCATCTAATGTTTAATATCAAGTTACTTTAAAGCAATTTTTACTTATATATGTTTCATGTTCTCCTGATTTATTTTTATGTCATGTCATGCTTTAATGACTAGTGGGATTGATGATCTTTAGTGGGCTGCAACATTTGTAATATGTTCAAAGTTAATAAGTTATGCTGGTTACATTTTGCATACACAATGTTAAAAGTTATTGTATAATGCTACAATAGTCATCTGTATCTTATTAACTTATGTTATATATTCTAAGAGTCTTGTTGTTTCCTTGTTATAGTTTTAAATGTGGGTATAGCTCCAGTTGATAGTTTGTGAAGTATTATTTATTGGCCAAACTTTAGACTATAAGTTTAAATAATGCATTCACTTTACAATTATTTCTAGCTGAGCTATACATATTATATCCATTTTAAAATTGCATTATTCTTCATTAATGAATGGTTAAATATGGGTCTATATTACATTGACGAATGCTTAAATGTTTGAATCTCTAAAGGTCGACCTCTAGAGATTGAATATTTCTTCTTCTTCTTTCAGCTTTACCCAGTTAGGGGTCGCCACAGCAGATCACCTGTTTTCATTTCTTCCTGTCCTCTGCATCTTGCTCTGTCACACCAACCACCTGCATGTCCTCTCTAACAACATCCATAAACCTTATCTTAGGCCTTCCTCTTTTCCTGTTACCTGGCAGCTTCATCCTTAGCATCCTTTTCCCAATATACCCAGCATCCCTCCTCAGCACATGTCCAAACCAATGCAATCTTGCCTCTCTGGCTTTGTCTCCAAACTGTCCAACCTGGGCTGACCCTCTAATATACTTATTCCTAATCCTGTCTACCCTCGTCACACCTAGTGCAAATCTTAACATCTTTAACTCTACCACATCCAGCTCTGACTCCTGCCTTTTGTCAATGCCACTGTCTTCAACCCATATAACATAGCTGGTCTCACTACCCTTTTGTAGACCTTCCCTTTCACTCTTACTGGCACTTGTCTGTCACAAATCACTCCTGACATGCTTCTCCACCCACTCCACCCTGCCTGTACTCTCTTCTTTACCTCTCTTCCACACTCGCCATTACTCTGAACTGTTGATCCCAAGTATTTAAACTCATCCACCTTCGCCAACTCTACTCCCTGCATCCTCACTATTCCTCTATCCTCCCTTTCATTCACACACATAGTTTCTGTCTTAGTCTGGATGACCTTTATTCCTCTCCTCAATAGAGCATATATCCACCACTCCAGGGTCTCCTCAACCTGTTCCCTACTCTCATCACATATCACAATGTCATCTGCAAACATCATAGTCCACGAGGACTCCTGTCTGTTCTCAAATGTAATAAAAGAAAGAAATAAAAAAGGTAAACTGAAAGGGTTTTAGCAGGGGGGGGCAAGCCCCTGCACACCCCCTACTAAAATATACCAACTCCAAGATCGCACTTCAGGGCATGGCAGAGCAGAAATGGGAAATTTCCCATTCTCTACACTGTAGCGCGATCTTGGAGTTGGTATATTTAAGTAGCGGGGGATGTGGGGGGTGCAGGGGGGCTTGCCCCCCTGCTTACATGCTTTCGTTTTTTTTGTTTTTTTTTTTAATTTTTAAAGATAGTCGAACACTTAACTGTTCGATCTCTAAAGGTTGACCTTTAGAGATTCGAACATTTAAGCGTTCGTTTATCTAATATAGTCCCTTAACTATAATATGGGTTATAAAAAGTTGACTTTAGAAACAAAAAGTAAATCTAGTTACATATTTTTATACAATTACTTTTTTACATGCTTGATAATAACTATGATATACTTCTTTGTCTATCAAGTGAGGCATTTTTTGTAGTGAGTTGGTTACAGTGACTTTTAAAGTAGTGTAGGTATTCAGTATTTACATTAGTTATAACTCTAGAGTTTCAAAGAATATATGTTGAGTTCTTCTTTTACATAATGCAGAAATTATTATTTACTAGCCATGTTTTTTTAATTACAGAATAAATCATACTTAGGTGGAACCTGATAGAAATATGCTGCTAGTTGGTAGAAATATGCTGTTGGTTGGTTTGTTAATTTGGGTGATTAATGTCACTCAAATTAGGAGTTTATAACTCCAGGTGGGTTTTAGTAGGTTTTAATGTTAGAAGATTCTGTAATTATTTTTTAATATTCTTTTTGATGTTCGCTAAAATAAGTATAGTAGAATATTATTCATATAATTTTAACTTGAATTTTTTATTTATGTCTCACTTTCTATATATTACTGTATTCCCTACATTTTTAACTTTATCTAATTGATTAAAGTTCATTAAACGTTTTAATCAGTATTTGTTACACCCCAGTACACATAGAACATGGCTGCTTTACATTGTATCTCCCTTAATATAAATGGTTTGAATAACCCCAATAAGAGAAGCTCTCTAAACAAGTATCTTCAGTTAAATAATTCACAATTAGTCTTTTTGCAAGAAACTCATTTGATTGAGGGTGATGTTTCCAAATTAAAATCTGAATCATTTTCAATACTCGCTAGTTCTGAGCACACTGAAAAAAAAAGAGGTGTTGCAATACTTTGGAATAATAAATTGCCACTACCTAAAATAATAGACTCATACAAAGATGATAAGAGTATGGCAGTCTCTATTATCATAGAGTTTAATAACTTAATTTTTACTCTTATTAACATGTACTGAATTCCTTTCCTTGGGCAGAGATCAGCACAACAACATATAGATCATATCATACAATTTTCTAAGGGCAATGTCGTATGAGCTGGCTATTTTAACTGCATTTTTGATAGCTCAGACTCTACTTCTAATGGTAAGAGAAGAATTTCGAGCTCAGACAGACTACTAAAATAATTTTCAAATTCCTTTTTATTGAAGGATATCAATAGTTATGCAGACGCTAAATATTTATTCTATACATTTTTTTCACACAGACACAATACGTTCTCTAGAATAGATCGAGTTTTTATTTATAACAGTTTAGCAGATTCTTTAAGTAATGTAAAAGTTATTACACGTCTCTTTTCAGATCACAATTTAATAACCTTTGATACATATACTTATGCATGTACTAATGTCCAGATAAAATGGATACCAGCATATATCACTATGTTAAAAGATTTTAACACCTTCATACTAGAAGAAGTACATAGTTTCTTAGAACTTAACTCCAACACTAATACACCTGAAATTTTCATCTGAGATGCAATGAAGGCATATCTATATGTTAGAATAACAGATTGGTGCAAAAAAAAAAAGATTTTTGTGGGATAAAGATTTAAAAGAGATGCAAGCTAAACTTGACAGTTTGAACCTTGAGTTTTTAAAAAACAACATGAAAAATCCAAACTAGTTGAATTAAAATCTTTACATAAGAAATATATTGAGATTTTAAATCATAAAACTATGATTAGTCTAGAAAAATATAGGTTTATTAACTTCTCAATTAATCCCAGATCTTTGAATATTTTAGCTAACAAAGTTAAAAGATTAAACACATTTAATCACATTAAGGAAATATATTCACCTCAAAGGGAAAAAAAAGTTATCTGATATCGTAACATATTAATTGAATTTAGAGACTATTTTCTTAAACTTAATCAATCTTCTGCTCCAATAAACCCAAAGATACATATTCAAGCTTTTTTTAATAAACATTCTAAAAGAAGATTAACAGAAGAACAAGCATTATTTTTGAATAGACAAATTACATTAAAAGACATCCAAGAACAAATTAATACACTCAAACAAATTAAAGCACCTGGTAACGATGGTATTTTTCCAGAAAGCTACAAAATTTTACTGAATAAAGCTATTACATTATTACATTCAGTTTTTTTAATACCATGCAAATTAATAATATTATCCATCCCTCATGGAAATATACATTTATTTCTCCCATTTTAAAACCCGGTAAAGACCTTGCAAAATGTAGTTCATATAGACCTGTATCATTATTAAATATGGATTATAAAATGTTCATGTCCATATATGCAAAGAGACTTAAAAATTTTCTTCCCAACCTAGTGGATGAAGACCAATCAGGTTTCATAATAAATAGAACAACTTATGACAACATTAAAAGAATAATAACCTTAATTGAGTCAACTAAATAACTAAAAAATAACCTAACTATAGTTAGTTTAGATATAAATTGTGCTTTTTACAGTCGATTGGGATTATCTTTTCATTCTTCTACAGGAACTTAGGTTTTCAAATAATTTTATAAAACTTATCACCCAGTTATATTCAGGCTCTCTGGTTTATGTTAAAATTGGTTCTAATAAATCTCAGTCCATACCTATTATTAAAGGCACTAAAAAGACTGTCCTTTATCTCCTCTATTATTTACTTTAGTTATGGAGCCTTAGGCAAATTTGATTAGAGAAAATAAAAGTATTAAAGATTTTGAAATGAGTTTTAATAATTCTTCAATGATTCAAATTTTTGCAGATGACATTTTGATTACTCTGGGGGGGGGGGGAGTAAAAATCCAACAATTCAAGAATTATTTAATGATATAGATTATTTCCAAAAAAACTCAGGTTTAAAATTTAACCACAATAAAACACAAATATTGTTAACTGGCCCAAATAAATATAATATTCAAAATGAAATTGGAAAATATATACTGCAATCCCAGCAAATAAAGTATTTAGGTATAATTATTGCTAAAAATATAAAATAAATTCAAAAGTTAAACTTCAATAATAGTTTAATACAAATAGATAAAGTTATACAGAAATGGTCTAAAATAAAATTCTCAACAGAAGAGAAATTATCAATTATAAAAATGATACTACTGCCAAAAATCTTATACATAGTACAATCTATTTCTATTCCTCCACCTTATACAATAATTAAAAAAATTAACACTATGATTAAAAATTTCTTTAGTTCCCAATTAAACCCAGGATCTCTTTAACATATCATGTATACAGCTGGAAGAATTGTGATATTGCATTGCCAAATTTGGAACTGTATTCAATTTCCTCAGTTAATAAAACTATTCTATACCTTATAGATAGTAATTACTCAGCAAAATGGAAAGATTTTATTCTTTCTTTGTCACAAAATTTAAATAATAACAATAATATCTTTAAGCTAAATCTAGTGAATAACACTTTCACACGGATTTTGAAGGAATATTTTCTCTTAGTCCCACACAAAATTTTATTTCAAACTATATTAACATTATTTTAAAATATTTTAAAAACTTTATTCTTAGGTTTCAATCATATGAAATTTAGTTATTCCTTATTTTCCCCATTGCATATACACAAGGGGTTATCTTCTCTACTAATTTTCATAAAATGTCAATACTTGAACAGAAACAGTTGATTTATTGGCATCAAATGTTAATGAATTGCAATGAATTAATACCTTGTTGGAAGAAAATGATCTGGATTCGTCTTTATGGCTTGTACTACAAGAAGCTAGAAATTATTTCAAAAATAAATTTGAATTAATACCTTCTTCAGTTAAAAATTTAATTCCCAAACTTATATAGTACTTGATCGCTTTTATGCAACAAAATAGCTTAATTAAAAATAGCCTGTCAAATATATATAAATCTATTAAAACAGATTTAGATATATTCCCTGATAATTATTGGAAATATTTTTCTGACATTAATAAATGCAATTCTTCAGAGGGTCATAAATTGAATTTGCTTCACTCAGCAGCTAAAACTACTTCATCACTTAAATGGAGAATATTTACCTAGAGATTTTTGAATATCTATTTTATTACTCCACATAATATAAATAAAATGTATAAAGAAAATATGCTTTGTTGGGGATGTATGAAAGTACAGAACGCTGATTTGCCCCATATCTTCTATGATTGTTTACATATGAAAAAATACCCTGCTCCAAACAAAAATAGATGATCTGGAAAATAGATCTCAAAGAAATAACATCAGAATCCTTGGGCTACCAGACAATCTAGAAAATAATATGGAGGAATTTTTAACTTCATGGATTCCTGAAATTCTACAGCTGAGGCACTTTTTTGGTATAGAAAGAACCCACAGATCATTATCTACATCCAAAAATACCAAAATTAATTCCACAAAATCAGTCATAGTTAAATTTCTATCAACTCATGATAAAGAAATAGTCCTGAAAACTGCTTGGTCTAAGTCACCAATTAAATACAGAGATAATATTAATTTTGATAATGACTATTCTACTTCTGTTATAACTAAAAGGAAGCAATTTTTACCTTTACCTTTACTTAAAGAACTTAAAGAAGCACAAAGTCTAACCTGCTTTTCCCTGCAAGGTTGAAAATCTTCCTTCAAGATGTCCTGAAGACGTTTGAGGAACTGGATGCAGCTATCAAATATATAAAATCTAACAAGATTCTGGATAAAATAGACAAAATTGACTGGGCTAGTTCAAGTCTTAAAAGATTAGCTGAAAATGGCACTTGGAAAACAGTAGAGTATAAGAAGAAGCTTAAAAAATAACTTCCTTCAGCAAGAAATTTATATTCATTTTTTTTTCTCATGCAAATGATTTTTCTCATGACCCAGTAGTCAAGGTTAATGAAAATGTATTATTCTATAACATTATTAACACTATTTAGTTCTTTCAGCCTTAGTTATATCTAAAAATTCATATAGTATATATCTTTTATAAACTTACTTTATAATATATTATTTTATTAAAAAAGAAAAAATCGGATTATTGTTTCTACTTTACATATGCTTTTGATTGCAATGAATGCACTAGTTTAATTTTGTTTTTCCTCACTGATACTAAGTTGCCATATAATGATTTAACTGTATACTAAATGTTCCCTTTGTTTCGTTATACTAGTGCATATACTAATGGTCTTGAATTCTCTTCCCCATAGTCTTTATGCTTCTTTGTTTATAGTTTTACTTATGTTTCTCTGAATGGCTGTGGAATAGTGTGATGTTACACTAAGGATTTCTTTGTTCATTCACTGCTGTATCTTTGCTTGATTCCCTGCCTTAGTTAAGGAAATTGTGTGCGAGTGCTCATCTGTAGTGCTGAGAAGCGTGTTTTTTTTTTTTTTTGTTGCCGTGTCCTTGCTTGATTCCCCACCTTAGTTAATGAGATTGAGTGTGACTGCTTGTCTGTAGTGCTAAGAAGCATATTCTTTTATTATTTTATGATGTCACTGGTTTGGGGCTAGTGTTTTTTTTTTTTTTTTGGATGTTACTATATGATGCTGCAATGCATTGGTTTAGCCCTGTTTGTTGGTGGGTTTGGGTATGTAATAGTTCTAGAGGCACAGTAGTTCCCAAAGTTGTTGTTTTTTCCCCTCAATACTTTAGTTTCAAGAAAAAGGCTTCAGAGTGTCTCTGGAGTGTCTCAAGAGGCTCTAGAGACAGTAGAAGCCTTCAGATGTTTTCTCCTCAGTCTACAGGTTCCCGCTGAAATTCTTGAAGCTGTTCGAATTAATTACTGTTCGGTGAAATGGTCTCACTCACCGTTGAACTGTCCCACTGAGCAGCATGATGTCATCTCCAGCTCGGACACTTTTAGATGGCAGTATCTGTATCCTTCTCATATTTGGACTAAATAAGATGTACACTGATTGCACCTTCTAAAATAAGGGAAAATCTTCACAAAACCTCTTATGAGGACTCAATGCTTGATAGATTCACTTTATATACATTCCGGAAGAAGCTGAGTTACTATTTTACTTGGTGGGTTGAGACGAGCCATTTTTTTAAGTAAAGCAAATACAGTAATGTTCATCTTTATAATAATTTTTTTATCTATGTACTAAGTCATGGAATTTGCAGTTTTTTAACACCTATATAGTGAACTATTTAAAAATGCTTACACATTATCAGAGATATGTTTTTGAAGCAATGTTACATTCCATCTAATGTTTAATATCAAGTTACTTTAAAGCAATTTTTACTTATATATGTTTCATGTTCTCCTGATTTATTTTTATGTCATGTCATGCTTTAATGACTAGTGGGATTGATGATCTTTAGTGGGCTGCAACATTTGTAATATGTTCAAAGTTAATAAGTTATGCTGGTTACATTTTGCATACACAATGTTAAAAAGTTATTGTATAATGCTACAATAGTCATCTGTATCTTATTAACTTATGTTATATATTCTAAGAGTCTTGTTGTTTCCTTGTTATAGTTTTAAATGTGGGTATAGCTCCAGTTGATAGTTTGTGAAGTATTATTTATTGGCCAAACTTTAGACTATAAGTTTAAATAATGCATTCACTTTACAATTATTTCTAGCTGAGCTATACATATTATATCCATTTTAAAATTGCATTATTCTTCATTAATGAATGGTTAAATATGGGTCTATATTACATTGACGAATGCTTAAATGTTTGAATCTCTAAAGGTCGACCTCTAGAGATTGAATATTTCTTCTTCTTCTTTCAGCTTTACCCAGTTAGGGGTCGCCACAGCAGATCACCTGTTTTCATTTCTTCCTGTCCTCTGCATCTTGCTCTGTCACACCAACCACCTGCATGTCCTCTCTAACAACATCCATAAACCTTATCTTAGGCCTTCCTCTTTTCCTGTTACCTGGCAGCTTCATCCTTAGCATCCTTTTCCCAATATACCCAGCATCCCTCCTCAGCACATGTCCAAACCAATGCAATCTTGCCTCTCTGGCTTTGTCTCCAAACTGTCCAACCTGGGCTGACCCTCTAATATACTTATTCCTAATCCTGTCTACCCTCGTCACACCTAGTGCAAATCTTAACATCTTTAACTCTACCACATCCAGCTCTGACTCCTGCCTTTTGTCAATGCCACTGTCTTCAACCCATATAACATAGCTGGTCTCACTACCCTTTTGTAGACCTTCCCTTTCACTCTTACTGGCACTTGTCTGTCACAAATCACTCCTGACATGCTTCTCCACCCACTCCACCCTGCCTGTACTCTCTTCTTTACCTCTCTTCCACACTCGCCATTACTCTGAACTGTTGATCCCAAGTATTTAAACTCATCCACCTTCGCCAACTCTACTCCCTGCATCCTCACTATTCCTCTATCCTCCCTTTCATTCACACACATAGTTTCTGTCTTAGTCTGGATGACCTTTATTCCTCTCCTCAATAGAGCATATATCCACCACTCCAGGGTCTCCTCAACCTGTTCCCTACTCTCATCACATATCACAATGTCATCTGCAAACATCATAGTCCACGAGGACTCCTGTCTGTTCTCAAATGTAATAAAAGAAAGAAATAAAAAAGGTAAACTGAAAGGGTTTTAGGCAAGCCCCTGCACCACACCTACTAAAATATACCAACTCCAAGATCGCACTTCAGGGCATGGCAGAGCAGAAATGGGAAATTTCCCATTCTCTACACTGTAGCGCGATCTTGGAGTTGGTATATTTAAGTAGCGGGGGATGTGGGGGGTGCAGGGGGGCTTGCCCCCCTGCTTACATGCTTTCGCTTTTTGTTTTTTTTAATTTTTAAAGATAGTCGAACACTTAACTGTTCGATCTCTAAAGGTTGACCTTTAGAGATTCAACATTTAAGCGTTCGTTTATCTAATATAGTCCCTTAACTATAATATGGGTTATAAAAAGTTGACTTTAGAAACAAAAAGTAAATCTAGTTACATATTTTTATACAATTACTTTTTTACATGCTTGATAATAACTATGATATACTTCTTTGTCTATCAAGTGAGGCATTTTTTGTAGTGAGTTGGTTACAGTGACTTTTAAAGTAGTGTAGGTATTCAGTATTTACATTAGTTATAACTCTAGAGTTTCAAAGAATATATGTTGAGTTCTTCTTTTACATAATGCAGAAATTATTATTTACTAGCCATGTTTTTTTTTAATTACAGAATAAATCATACTTAGGTGGAACCTGATAGAAATATGCTGCTAGTTGGTAGAAATATGCTGTTGGTTGGTTTGTTAATTTGGGTGATTAATGTCACTCAAATTAGGAGTTTATAACTCCAGGTGGGTTTTAGTAGGTTTTAATGTTAGAAGATTCTGTAATTATTTTTTAATATTCTTTTGATGTTCGCTAAAATAAGTATAGTAGAATATTATTCATATAATTTTAACTTGAATTTTTTTTATTTATGTCTCACTTTCTATATATTACTGTATTCCCTACATTTTTAACTTTATCTAATTGATTAAAGTTCATTAAACGTTTTAATCAGTATTTGTTACACCCCAGTACACATAGAACATGGCTGCTTTACATTGTATCTCCCTTAATATAAATGGTTTGAATAACCCCAATAAGAGAAGCTCTCTAAACAAGTATCTTCAGTTAAATAATTCACAATTAGTCTTTTGCAAGAAACTCATTTGATTGAGGGTGATGTTTCCAAATTAAAATCTGAATCATTTTCAATACTGCTAGTTCTGAGCACACTGAAAAAAAGAGGTGTTGCAATACTTTGGAATAATAAATTGCCACTACCTAAAATAATAGACTCATACAAAGATGATAAGAGTATGGCAGTCTCTATTATCATAGAGTTTAATAACTTAATTTTTACTCTTATTAACATGTACTGAATTCCTTTCCTTGGGCAGAGATCAGCACAACAACATATAGATCATATCATACAATTTTCTAAGGGCAATGTCGTATGAGCTGGCTATTTTAACTGCATTTTTGATAGCTCAGACTCTACTTCTAATGGTAAGAGAAGAATTTCGAGCTCAGACAGACTACTAAAATAATTTTCAAATTCCTTTTTATTGAAGGATATCAATAGTTATGCAGACGCTAAATATTTATTCTATACATTTTTTTCACACAGACACAATACGTTCTCTAGAATAGATCGAGTTTTTATTTATAACAGTTTAGCAGATTCTTTAAGTAATGTAAAAGTTATTACACGTCTCTTTTCAGATCACAATTTAATAACCTTTGATACATATACTTATGCATGTACTAATGTCCAGATAAAATGGATACCAGCATATATCACTATGTTAAAAGATTTTAACACCTTCATACTAGAAGAAGTACATAGTTTCTTAGAACTTAACTCCAACACTAATACACCTGAAATTTTCATCTGAGATGCAATGAAGGCATATCTATATGTTAGAATAACAGATTGGTGCAAAAAAAAAAAAAAAAGATTTTTGTGGGATAAAGATTTAAAAGAGATGCAAGCTAAACTTGACAGTTTGAACCTTGAGTTTTTAAAAAACAACATGAAAAATCCAAACTAGTTGAATTAAAATCTTTACATAAGAAATATATTGAGATTTTAAATCATAAAACTATGATTAGTCTAGAAAAATATAGGTTTATTAACTTCTCAATTAATCCCAGATCTTTGAATATTTTAGCTAACAAAGTTAAAAGATTAAACACATTTAATCACATTAAGGAAATATATTCACCTCAAAGGGAAAAAAAAGTTATCTGATATCGTAACATATTAATTGAATTTAGAGACTATTTTCTTAAACTTAATCAATCTTCTGCTCCAATAAACCCAAAGATACATATTCAAGCTTTTTTTAATAAACATTCTAAAAGAAGATTAACAGAAGAACAAGCATTATTTTTGAATAGACAAATTACATTAAAAGACATCCAAGAACAAATTAATACACTCAAACAAATTAAAGCACCTGGTAACGATGGTATTTTTCCAGAAATCTACAAAATTTTACTGAATAAAGCTATTACATTATTACATTCAGTTTTTTTAATACCATGCAAATTAATAATATTATCCATCCCTCATGGAAATATACATTTATTTCTCCCATTTTAAAACCCGGTAAAGACCTTGCAAAATGTAGTTCATATAGACCTGTATCATTATTAAATATGGATTATAAAATGTTCATGTCCATATATGCAAAGAGACTTAAAAATTTTCTTCCCAACCTAGTGGATGAAGACCAATCAGGTTTCATAATAAATAGAACAACTTATGACAACATTAAAAGAATAATAACCTTAATTGAGTCAACTAAATAACTAAAAAATAACCTAACTATAGTTAGTTTAGATATAAATTGTGCTTTTTACAGTCGATTGGGATTATCTTTTCATTCTTCTACAGGAACTTAGGTTTTCAAATAATTTTATAAAACTTATCACCCAGTTATATTCAGGCTCTCTGGTTTATGTTAAAATTGGTTCTAATAAATCTCAGTCCATACCTATTATTAAAGGCACTAAAAAGACTGTCCTTTATCTCCTCTATTATTTACTTTAGTTATGGAGCCTTAGGCAAATTTGATTAGAGAAAATAAAAGTATTAAAGATTTTGAAATGAGTTTTAATAATTCTTCAATGATTCAAATTTTGCAGATGACATTTTGATTACTCTGGGGAGTAAAATCCAACAATTCAAGAATTATTTAATGATATAGATTATTTCCAAAAACTCAGGTTTAAAATTTAACCACAATAAAACACAAATATTGTTAACTGGCCCAAATAAATATAATATTCAAAATGAAATTGGAAAATATATACTGCAATCCCAGCAAATAAAGTATTTAGGTATAATTATTGCTAAAAATATAAAATAAATTCAAAAGTTAAACTTCAATAATAGTTTAATACAAATAGATAAAGTTATACAGAAATGGTCTAAAATAAAATTCTCAACAGAAGAGAAATTATCAATTATAAAAATGATACTACTGCCAAAAATCTTATACATAGTACAATCTATTTCTATTCCTCCACCTTATACAATAATTAAAAAAATTAACACTATGATTAAAAATTTCTTTAGTTCCCAATTAAACCCAGGATCTCTTTAACATATCATGTATACAGCTGGAAGAATTGTGATATTGCATTGCCAAATTTGGAACTGTATTCAATTTCCTCAGTTAATAAAACTATTCTATACCTTATAGATAGTAATTACTCAGCAAAATGGAAAGATTTTATTCTTTCTTTGTCACAAAATTTAAATAATAACAATAATATCTTTAAGCTAAATCTAGTGAATAACACTTTCACACGGATTTTGAAGGAATATTTTCTCTTAGTCCCACACAAAATTTTATTTCAAACTATATTAACATTATTTTAAAATATTTTAAAAACTTTATTCTTAGGTTTCAATCATATGAAATTTAGTTATTCCTTATTTTCCCCATTGCATATACACAAGGGGTTATCTTCTCTACTAATTTTCATAAAATGTCAATACTTGAACAGAAACAGTTGATTTATTGGCATCAAATGTTAATGAATTGCAATGAATTAATACCTTGTTGGAAGAAAATGATCTGGATTCGTCTTTATGGCTTGTACTACAAGAAGCTAGAAATTATTTCAAAAATAAATTTGAATTAATACCTTCTTCAGTTAAAAATTTAATTCCCAAACTTATATAGTACTTGATCGCTTTTATGCAACAAAATAGCTTAATTAAAACAGCCTGTCAAATATATATAAATCTATTAAAACAGATTTAGATATATTCCCTGATAATTATTGGAAATATTTTTCTGACATTAATAAATGCAATTCTTCAGAGGGTCATAAATTGAATTTGCTTCACTCAGCAGCTAAAACTACTTCATCACTTAAATGGAGAATATTTACCTAGAGATTTTTGAATATCTATTTTATTACTCCACATAATATAAATAAAATGTATAAAGAAAATATGCTTTGTTGGGGATGTATGAAAGTACAGAACGCTGATTTGCCCCATATCTTCTATGATTGTTTACATATGAAAAAATACCCTGCTCCAAACAAAAATAGATGATCTGGAAAATAGATCTCAAAGAAATAACATCAGAATCCTTGGGCTACCAGACAATCTAGAAAATAATATGGAGGAATTTTTAACTTCATGGATTCCTGAAATTCTACAGCTGAGGCACTTTTTTGGTATAGAAAGAACCCACAGATCATTATCTACATCCAAAAATACCAAAATTAATTCCACAAAATCAGTCATAGTTAAATTTCTATCAACTCATGATAAAGAAATAGTCCTGAAAACTGCTTGGTCTAAGTCACCAATTAAATACAGAGATAATATTAATTTTGATAATGACTATTCTACTTCTGTTATAACTAAAAGGAAGCAATTTTTACCTTTACCTTTACTTAAAGAACTTAAAGAAGCACAAAGTCTAACCTGCTTTTCCCTGCAAGGTTGAAAATCTTCCTTCAAGATGTCCTGAAGACGTTTGAGGAACTGGATGCAACTATCAAATATATAAAATCTAACAAGATTCTGGATAAAATAGACAAAATTGACTGGGCTAGTTCAAGTCTTAAAAGATTAGCTGAAAATGGCACTTGGAAAACAGTAGAGTATAAGAAGAAGCTTAAAAAATAACTTCCTTCAGCAAGAAATTTATATTCATTTTTTTTTCTCATGCAAATGATTTTTCTCATGACCCAGTAGTCAAGGTTAATGAAAATGTATTATTCTATAACATTATTAACACTATTTAGTTCTTTCAGCCTTAGTTATATCTAAAAATTCATATAGTATATATCTTTTATAAACTTACTTTATAATATATTATTTTATTAAAAAAGAAAAAATCGGATTATTGTTTCTACTTTACATATGCTTTTGATTGCAATGAATGCACTAGTTTAATTTTGTTTTTCCTCACTGATACTAAGTTGCCATATAATGATTTAACTGTATACTAAATGTTCCCTTTGTTTCGTTATACTAGTGCATATACTAATGGTCTTGAATTCTCTTCCCCATAGTCTTTATGCTTCTTTGTTTATAGTTTTACTTATGTTTCTCTGAATGGCTGTGGAATAGTGTGATGTTACACTAAGGATTTCTTTGTTCATTCACTGCTGTATCTTTGCTTGATTCCCTGCCTTAGTTAAGGAAATTGTGTGCGAGTGCTCATATTTAGTGCTGAGAAGCGTGTTTTTTTTTTTTTTGTTGCCGTGTCCTTGCTTGATTCCCCACCTTAGTTAATGAGATTGAGTGTGACTGCTTGTCTGTAGTGCTAAGAAGCATATTCTTTTATTATTTTATGATGTCACTGGTTTGGGGCTAGTGTTTTTTTTTTTTTTGGATGTTACTATATGATGCTGCAATGCATTGGTTTAGCCCTGTTTGTTGGTGGGTTTGGGTATGTAATAGTTCTAGAGGCACAGTAGTTCCCAAAGTTGTTGTTTTTCCCCTCAATACTTTAGTTTCAAGAAAAAGGCTTCAGAGTGTCTCTGGAGTGTCTCAAGAGGCTCTAGAGACAGTAGAAGCCTTCAGATGTTTTCTCCTCAGTCTACAGGTTCCCGCTGAAATTCTTGAAGCTGTTCGAATTAATTACTGTTCGGTGAAATGGTCTCACTCACCGTTGAACTGTCCCACTGAGCAGCATGATGTCATCTCCAGCTCGGACACTTTTAGATGGCAGTATCTGTATCCTTCTCATATTTGGACTAAATAAGATGTACACTGATTGCACCTTCTAAAATAAGGGAAAATCTTCACAAAACCTCTTATGAGGACTCAATGCTTGATAGATTCACTTTATATACATTCCGGAAGAAGCTGAGTTACTATTTTACTTGGTGGGTTGAGACGAGCCATTTTTTTAAGTAAAGCAAATACAGTAATGTTCATCTTTATAATAATTTTTTTATCTATGTACTAAGTCATGGAATTTGCAGTTTTTTAACACCTATATAGTGAACTATTTAAAAATGCTTACACATTATCAGAGATATGTTTTTGAAGCAATGTTACATTCCATCTAATGTTTAATATCAAGTTACTTTAAAGCAATTTTTACTTATATATGTTTCATGTTCTCCTGATTTATTTTTATGTCATGTCATGCTTTAATGACTAGTGGGATTGATGATCTTTAGTGGGCTGCAACATTTGTAATATGTTCAAAGTTAATAAGTTATGCTGGTTACATTTTGCATACACAATGTTAAAAAGTTATTGTATAATGCTACAATAGTCATCTGTATCTTATTAACTTATGTTATATATTCTAAGAGTCTTGTTGTTTCCTTGTTATAGTTTTAAATGTGGGTATAGCTCCAGTTGATAGTTTGTGAAGTATTATTTATTGGCCAAACTTTAGACTATAAGTTTAAATAATGCATTCACTTTACAATTATTTCTAGCTGAGCTATACATATTATATCCATTTTAAAATTGCATTATTCTTCATTAATGAATGGTTAAATATGGGTCTATATTACATTGACGAATGCTTAAATGTTTGAATCTCTAAAGGTCGACCTCTAGAGATTGAATATTTCTTCTTCTTCTTTCAGCTTTACCCAGTTAGGGGTCGCCACAGCAGATCACCTGTTTTCATTTCTTCCTGTCCTCTGCATCTTGCTCTGTCACACCAACCACCTGCATGTCCTCTCTAACAACATCCATAAACCTTATCTTAGGCCTTCCTCTTTTCCTGTTACCTGGCAGCTTCATCCTTAGCATCCTTTTCCCAATATACCCAGCATCCCTCCTCAGCACATGTCCAAACCAATGCAATCTTGCCTCTCTGGCTTTGTCTCCAAACTGTCCAACCTGGGCTGACCCTCTAATATACTTATTCCTAATCCTGTCTACCCTCGTCACACCTAGTGCAAATCTTAACATCTTTAACTCTACCACATCCAGCTCTGACTCCTGCCTTTTGTCAATGCCACTGTCTTCAACCCATATAACATAGCTGGTCTCACTACCCTTTTGTAGACCTTCCCTTTCACTCTTACTGGCACTTGTCTGTCACAAATCACTCCTGACATGCTTCTCCACCCACTCCACCCTGCCTGTACTCTCTTCTTTACCTCTCTTCCACACTCGCCATTACTCTGAACTGTTGATCCCAAGTATTTAAACTCATCCACCTTCGCCAACTCTACTCCCTGCATCCTCACTATTCCTCTATCCTCCCTTTCATTCACACACATAGTTTCTGTCTTAGTCTGGATGACCTTTATTCCTCTCCTCAATAGAGCATATATCCACCACTCCAGGGTCTCCTCAACCTGTTCCCTACTCTCATCACATATCACAATGTCATCTGCAAACATCATAGTCCACGAGGACTCCTGTCTGTTCTCAAATGTAATAAAAGAAAGAAATAAAAAAGGTAAACTGAAAGGGTTTTAGCAGGGGGGGGCAAGCCCCCCTGCACCCCCCACACCCCCTACTAAAATATACCAACTCCAAGATCGCACTTCAGGGCATGGCAGAGCAGAAATGGGAAATTTCCCATTCTCTACACTGTAGCGCGATCTTGGAGTTGGTATATTTAAGTAGCGGGGGATGTGGGGGGTGCAGGGGGGCTTGCCCCCCTGCTTACATGCTTTCGTTTTTTGTTTTTTTAATTTTTAAAGATAGTCGAACACTTAACTGTTCGATCTCTAAAGGTTGACCTTTAGAGATTCGAACATTTAAGCGTTCGTTTATCTAATATAGTCCCTTAACTATAATATGGGTTATAAAAAGTTGACTTTAGAAACAAAAAGTAAATCTAGTTACATATTTTTATACAATTACTTTTTTACATGCTTGATAATAACTATGATATACTTCTTTGTCTATCAAGTGAGGCATTTTTTGTAGTGAGTTGGTTACAGTGACTTTTAAAGTAGTGTAGGTATTCAGTATTTACATTAGTTATAACTCTAGAGTTTCAAAGAATATATGTTGAGTTCTTCTTTTACATAATGCAGAAATTATTATTTACTAGCCATGTTTTTTTTTAATTACAGAATAAATCATACTTAGGTGGAACCTGATAGAAATATGCTGCTAGTTGGTAGAAATATGCTGTTGGTTGGTTTGTTAATTTGGGTGATTAATGTCACTCAAATTAGGAGTTTATAACTCCAGGTGGGTTTTAGTAGGTTTTAATGTTAGAAGATTCTGTAATTATTTTTTAATATTCTTTTTGATGTTCGCTAAAATAAGTATAGTAGAATATTATTCATATAATTTTAACTTGAATTTTTTTTATTTATGTCTCACTTTCTATATATTACTGTATTCCCTACATTTTTAACTTTATCTAATTGATTAAAGTTCATTAAACGTTTTAATCAGTATTTGTTACACCCCAGTACACATAGAACATGGCTGCTTTACATTGTATCTCCCTTAATATAAATGGTTTGAATAACCCCAATAAGAGAAGCTCTCTAAACAAGTATCTTCAGTTAAATAATTCACAATTAGTCTTTTTGCAAGAAACTCATTTGATTGAGGGTGATGTTTCCAAATTAAAATCTGAATCATTTTCAATACTCGCTAGTTCTGAGCACACTGAAAAAAAAAGAGGTGTTGCAATACTTTGGAATAATAAATTGCCACTACCTAAAATAATAGACTCATACAAAGATGATAAGAGTATGGCAGTCTCTATTATCATAGAGTTTAATAACTTAATTTTTACTCTTATTAACATGTACTGAATTCCTTTCCTTGGGCAGAGATCAGCACAACAACATATAGATCATATCATACAATTTTCTAAGGGCAATGTCGTATGAGCTGGCTATTTTAACTGCATTTTTGATAGCTCAGACTCTACTTCTAATGGTAAGAGAAGAATTTCGAGCTCAGACAGACTACTAAAATAATTTTCAAATTCCTTTTTATTGAAGGATATCAATAGTTATGCAGACGCTAAATATTTATTCTATACATTTTTTTCACACAGACACAATACGTTCTCTAGAATAGATCGAGTTTTTATTTATAACAGTTTAGCAGATTCTTTAAGTAATGTAAAAGTTATTACACGTCTCTTTTCAGATCACAATTTAATAACCTTTGATACATATACTTATGCATGTACTAATGTCCAGATAAAATGGATACCAGCATATATCACTATGTTAAAAGATTTTAACACCTTCATACCAGAAGAAGTACATAGTTTCTTAGAACTTAACTCCAACACTAATACACCTGAAATTTTCATCTGAGATGCAATGAAGGCATATCTATATGTTAGAATAACAGATTGGTGCAAAAAAAAAAAAGATTTTTGTGGGATAAAGATTTAAAAGAGATGCAAGCTAAACTTGACAGTTTGAACCTTGAGTTTTTAAAAAACAACATGAAAAATCCAAACTAGTTGAATTAAAATCTTTACATAAGAAATATATTGAGATTTTAAATCATAAAACTATGATTAGTCTAGAAAAATATAGGTTTATTAACTTCTCAATTAATCCCAGATCTTTGAATATTTTAGCTAACAAAGTTAAAAGATTAAACACATTTAATCACATTAAGGAAATATATTCACCTCAAAGGGAAAAAAAGTTATCTGATATCGTAACATATTAATTGAATTTAGAGACTATTTTCTTAAACTTAATCAATCTTCTGCTCCAATAAACCCAAAGATACATATTCAAGCTTTTTTTAATAAACATTCTAAAAGAAGATTAACAGAAGAACAAGCATTATTTTTGAATAGACAAATTACATTAAAAGACATCCAAGAACAAATTAATACACTCAAACAAATTAAAGCACCTGGTAACGATGGTATTTTTCCAGAAATCTACAAAATTTTACTGAATAAAGCTATTACATTATTACATTCAGTTTTTTTAATACCATGCAAATTAATAATATTATCCATCCCTCATGGAAATATACATTTATTTCTCCCATTTTAAAACCCGGTAAAGACCTTGCAAAATGTAGTTCATATAGACCTGTATCATTATTAAATATGGATTATAAAATGTTCATGTCCATATATGCAAAGAGACTTAAAAATTTTCTTCCCAACCTAGTGGATGAAGACCAATCAGGTTTCATAATAAATAGAACAACTTATGACAACATTAAAAGAATAATAACCTTAATTGAGTCAACTAAATAACTAAAAAATAACCTAACTATAGTTAGTTTAGATATAAATTGTGCTTTTTACAGTCGATTGGGATTATCTTTTCATTCTTCTACAGGAACTTAGGTTTTCAAATAATTTTATAAAACTTATCACCCAGTTATATTCAGGCTCTCTGGTTTATGTTAAAATTGGTTCTAATAAATCTCAGTCCATACCTATTATTAAAGGCACTAAAAAGACTGTCCTTTATCTCCTCTATTATTTACTTTAGTTATGGAGCCTTAGGCAAATTTGATTAGAGAAAATAAAAGTATTAAAGATTTTGAAATGAGTTTTAATAATTCTTCAATGATTCAAATTTTTGCAGATGACATTTTGATTACTCTGGGGAGTAAAAGCCAACAATTCAAGAATTATTTAATGATATAGATTATTTCCAAAAAAACTCAGGTTTAAAATTTAACCACAATAAAACACAAATATTGTTAACTGGCCCAAATAAATATAATATTCAAAATGAAATTGGAAAATATATACTGCAATCCCAGCAAATAAAGTATTTAGGTATAATTATTGCTAAAAATATAAAATAAATTCAAAAGTTAAACTTCAATAATAGTTTAATACAAATAGATAAAGTTATACAGAAATGGTCTAAAATAAAATTCTCAACAGAAGAGAAATTATCAATTATAAAAATGATACTACTGCCAAAAATCTTATACATAGTACAATCTATTTCTATTCCTCCACCTTATACAATAATTAAAAAAATTAACACTATGATTAAAAATTTCTTTAGTTCCCAATTAAACCCAGGATCTCTTTAACATATCATGTATACAGCTGGAAGAATTGTGATATTGCATTGCCAAATTTGGAACTGTATTCAATTTCCTCAGTTAATAAAACTATTCTATACCTTATAGATAGTAATTACTCAGCAAAATGGAAAGATTTTATTCTTTCTTTGTCACAAAATTTAAATAATAACAATAATATCTTTAAGCTAAATCTAGTGAATAACACTTTCACACGGATTTTGAAGGAATATTTTTCTCTTAGTCCCACACAAAATTTTATTTCAAACTATATTAACATTATTTTAAAATATTTTAAAAACTTTATTCTTAGGTTTCAATCATATGAAATTTAGTTATTCCTTATTTTCCCCATTGCATATACACAAGGGGTTATCTTCTCTACTAATTTTCATAAAATGTCAATACTTGAACAGAAACAGTTGATTTATTGGCATCAAATGTTAATGAATTGCAATGAATTAATACCTTGTTGGAAGAAAATGATCTGGATTCGTCTTTATGGCTTGTACTACAAGAAGCTAGAAATTATTTCAAAAATAAATTTGAATTAATACCTTCTTCAGTTAAAAATTTAATTCCCAAACTTATATAGTACTTGATCGCTTTTATGCAACAAAATAGCTTAATTAAAAATAGCCTGTCAAATATATATAAATCTATTAAAACAGATTTAGATATATTCCCTGATAATTATTGGAAATATTTTTCTGACATTAATAAATGCAATTCTTCAGAGGGTCATAAATTGAATTTGCTTCACTCAGCAGCTAAAACTACTTCATCACTTAAATGGAGAATATTTACCTAGAGATTTTTGAATATCTATTTTATTACTCCACATAATATAAATAAAATGTATAAAGAAAATATGCTTTGTTGGGGATGTATGAAAGTACAGAACGCTGATTTGCCCCATATCTTCTATGATTGTTTACATATGAAAAAATACCCTGCTCCAAACAAAAATAGATGATCTGGAAAATAGATCTCAAAGAAATAACATCAGAATCCTTGGGCTACCAGACAATCTAGAAAATAATATGGAGGAATTTTTAACTTCATGGATTCCTGAAATTCTACAGCTGAGGCACTTTTTTGGTATAGAAAGAACCCACAGATCATTATCTACATCCAAAAATACCAAAATTAATTCCACAAAATCAGTCATAGTTAAATTTCTATCAACTCATGATAAAGAAATAGTCCTGAAAACTGCTTGGTCTAAGTCACCAATTAAATACAGAGATAATATTAATTTTGATAATGACTATTCTACTTCTGTTATAACTAAAAGGAAGCAATTTTTACCTTTACCTTTACTTAAAGAACTTAAAGAAGCACAAAGTCTAACCTGCTTTTCCCTGCAAGGTTGAAAATCTTCCTTCAAGATGTCCTGAAGACGTTTGAGGAACTGGATGCAACTATCAAATATATAAAATCTAACAAGATTCTGGATAAAATAGACAAAATTGACTGGGCTAGTTCAAGTCTTAAAAGATTAGCTGAAAATGGCACTTGGAAAACAGTAGAGTATAAGAAGAAGCTTAAAAAATAACTTCCTTCAGCAAGAAATTTATATTCATTTTTTTCTCATGCAAATGATTTTTCTCATGACCCAGTAGTCAAGGTTAATGAAAATGTATTATTCTATAACATTATTAACACTATTTAGTTCTTTCAGCCTTAGTTATATCTAAAAATTCATATAGTATATATCTTTTATAAACTTACTTTATAATATATTATTTTATTAAAAAAGAAAAAATCGGATTATTGTTTCTACTTTACATATGCTTTTGATTGCAATGAATGCACTAGTTTAATTTTGTTTTTCCTCACTGATACTAAGTTGCCATATAATGATTTAACTGTATACTAAATGTTCCCTTTGTTTCGTTATACTAGTGCATATACTAATGGTCTTGAATTCTCTTCCCCATAGTCTTTATGCTTCTTTGTTTATAGTTTTACTTATGTTTCTCTGAATGGCTGTGGAATAGTGTGATGTTACACTAAGGATTTCTTTGTTCATTCACTGCTGTATCTTTGCTTGATTCCCTGCCTTAGTTAAGGAAATTGTGTGCGAGTGCTCATATTTAGTGCTGAGAAGCGTGTTTTTTTTTTTTTTGTTGCCGTGTCCTTGCTTGATTCCCCACCTTAGTTAATGAGATTGAGTGTGACTGCTTGTCTGTAGTGCTAAGAAGCATATTCTTTTATTATTTTATGATGTCACTGGTTTGGGGCTAGTGTTTTTTTTTTTTTTTGGATGTTACTATATGATGCTGCAATGCATTGGTTTAGCCCTGTTTGTTGGTGGGTTTGGGTATGTAATAGTTCTAGAGGCACAGTAGTTCCCAAAGTTGTTGTTTTTTCCCCTCAATACTTTAGTTTCAAGAAAAAGGCTTCAGAGTGTCTCTGGAGTGTCTCAAGAGGCTCTAGAGACAGTAGAAGCCTTCAGATGTTTTCTCCTCAGTCTACAGGTTCCCGCTGAAATTCTTGAAGCTGTTCAATTAATTACTGTTCGGTGAAATGGTCTCACTCACCGTTGAACTGTCCCACTGAGCAGCATGATGTCATCTCCAGCTCGGACACTTTTAGATGGCAGTATCTGTATCCTTCTCATATTTGGACTAAATAAGATGTACACTGATTGCACCTTCTAAAATAAGGGAAAATCTTCACAAAACCTCTTATGAGGACTCAATGCTTGATAGATTCACTTTATATACATTCGGAAGAAGCTGAGTTACTATTTTACTTGGTGGGTTGAGACGAGCCATTTTTTTAAGTAAAGCAAATACAGTAATGTTCATCTTTATAATAATTTTTTTATCTATGTACTAAGTCATGGAATTTGCAGTTTTTTAACACCTATATAGTGAACTATTTAAAAATGCTTACACATTATCAGAGATATGTTTTGAAGCAATGTTACATTCCATCTAATGTTTAATATCAAGTTACTTTAAAGCAATTTTTACTTATATATGTTTCATGTTCTCCTGATTTATTTTTATGTCATGTCATGCTTTAATGACTAGTGGGATTGATGATCTTTAGTGGGCTGCAACATTTGTAATATGTTCAAAGTTAATAAGTTATGCTGGTTACATTTTGCATACACAATGTTAAAAAGTTATTGTATAATGCTACAATAGTCATCTGTATCTTATTAACTTATGTTATATATTCTAAGAGTCTTGTTGTTTCCTTGTTATAGTTTTAAATGTGGGTATAGCTCCAGTTGATAGTTTGTGAAGTATTATTTATTGGCCAAACTTTAGACTATAAGTTTAAATAATGCATTCACTTTACAATTATTTCTAGCTGAGCTATACATATTATATCCATTTTAAAATTGCATTATTCTTCATTAATGAATGGTTAAATATGGGTCTATATTACATTGACGAATGCTTAAATGTTTGAATCTCTAAAGGTCGACCTCTAGAGATTGAATATTTCTTCTTCTTCTTTCAGCTTTACCCAGTTAGGGGTCGCCACAGCAGATCACCTGTTTTCATTTCTTCCTGTCCTCTGCATCTTGCTCTGTCACACCAACCACCTGCATGTCCTCTCTAACAACATCCATAAACCTTATCTTAGGCCTTCCTCTTTTCCTGTTACCTGGCAGCTTCATCCTTAGCATCCTTTTCCCAATATACCCAGCATCCCTCCTCAGCACATGTCCAAACCAATGCAATCTTGCCTCTCTGGCTTTGTCTCCAAACTGTCCAACCTGGGCTGACCCTCTAATATACTTATTCCTAATCCTGTCTACCCTCGTCACACCTAGTGCAAATCTTAACATCTTTAACTCTACCACATCCAGCTCTGACTCCTGCCTTTTTGTCAATGCCACTGTCTTCAACCCATATAACATAGCTGGTCTCACTACCCTTTTGTAGACCTTCCCTTTCACTCTTACTGGCACTTGTCTGTCACAAATCACTCCTGACATGCTTCTCCACCCACTCCACCCTGCCTGTACTCTCTTCTTTACCTCTCTTCCACACTCGCCATTACTCTGAACTGTTGATCCCAAGTATTTAAACTCATCCACCTTCGCCAACTCTACTCCCTGCATCCTCACTATTCCTCTATCCTCCCTTTCATTCACACACATAGTTTCTGTCTTAGTCTGGATGACCTTTATTCCTCTCCTCAATAGAGCATATATCCACCACTCCAGGGTCTCCTCAACCTGTTCCCTACTCTCATCACATATCACAATGTCATCTGCAAACATCATAGTCCACGAGGACTCCTGTCTGTTCTCAAATGTAATAAAAGAAAGAAATAAAAAAGGTAAACTGAAAGGGTTTTAGCAGGGGGGGGCAAGCCCCCCTGCACCCCCACCCTACTAAAATATACCAACTCCAAGATCGCACTTCAGGGCATGGCAGAGCAGAAATGGGAAATTTCCCATTCTCTACACTGTAGCGCGATCTTGGAGTTGGTATATTTAAGTAGCGGGGATGTGGGGGGTGCAGGGGCTTGCCCTGCTTACATGCTTTTTTTTTGTTTTTTTAATTTTTAAAGATAGTCGAACACTTAACTGTTCGATCTCTAAAGGTTGACCTTTAGAGATTGAACATTTAAGCGTTCGTTTATCTAATATAGTCCCTTAACTATAATATGGGTTATAAAAAGTTGACTTTAGAAACAAAAAGTAAATCTAGTTACATATTTTTATACAATTACTTTTTTACATGCTTGATAATAACTATGATATACTTCTTTGTCTATCAAGTGAGGCATTTTTTGTAGTGAGTTGGTTACAGTGACTTTTAAAGTAGTGTAGGTATTCAGTATTTACATTAGTTATAACTCTAGAGTTTCAAAGAATATATGTTGAGTTCTTCTTTTACATAATGCAGAAATTATTATTTACTAGCCATGTTTTTTTAATTACAGAATAAATCATACTTAGGTGGAACCTGATAGAAATATGCTGCTAGTTGGTAGAAATATGCTGTTGGTTGGTTTGTTAATTTGGGTGATTAATGTCACTCAAATTAGGAGTTTATAACTCCAGGTGGGTTTTAGTAGGTTTTAATGTTAGAAGATTCTGTAATTATTTTTTAATATTCTTTTGATGTTAAGCTAAAATAAGTATAGTAGAATATTATTCATATAATTTTAACTTGAATTTTTTATTTATGTCTCACTTTCTATATATTACTGTATTCCCTACATTTTTAACTTTATCTAATTGATTAAAGTTCATTAAACGTTTTAATCAGTATTTGTTACACCCCAGTACACATAGAACATGGCTGCTTTTACATTGTATCTCCCTTAATATAAATGGTTTGAATAACCCCAATAAGAGAAGCTCTCTAAACAAGTATCTTCAGTTAAATAATTCACAATTAGTCTTTTTGCAAGAAACTCATTTGATTGAGGGTGATGTTTCCAAATTAAAATCTGAATCATTTTCAATACTCGCTAGTTCTGAGCACACTGAAAGAAGGAGGTGTTGCAATACTTTGGAATAATAAATTGCCACTACCTAAAATAATAGACTCATACAAAGATGATAAGAGTATGGCAGTCTCTATTATCATAGAGTTTAATAACTTAATTTTACTCTTATTAACATGTACTGAATTCCTTTCCTTGGGCAGAGATCAGCACAACAACATATAGATCATATCATACAATTTTCTAAGGGCAATGTCGTATGAGCTGGCTATTTTAACTGCATTTTTGATAGCTCAGACTCTACTTCTAATGGTAAGAGAAGAATTTCGAGCTCAGACAGACTACTAAAATAATTTTCAAATTCCTTTTATTGAAGGATATCAATAGTTATGCAGACGCTAAATATTTATTCTATACATTTTTTTCACACAGACACAATACGTTCTCTAGAATAGATCGAGTTTTTATTTATAACAGTTTAGCAGATTCTTTAAGTAATGTAAAAGTTATTACACGTCTCTTTTCAGATCACAATTTAATAACCTTTGATACATATACTTATGCATGTACTAATGTCCAGATAAAATGGATACCAGCATATATCACTATGTTAAAAGATTTTAACACCTTCATACCAGAAGAAGTACATAGTTTCTTAGAACTTAACTCCAACACTAATACACCTGAAATTTTCATCTGAGATGCAATGAAGGCATATCTATATGTTAGAATAACAGATTGGTGCAAAAAAAAAAAAAGATTTTTGTGGGATAAAGATTTAAAAGAGATGCAAGCTAAACTTGACAGTTTGAACCTTGAGTTTTTAAAAAACAACATGAAAAATCCAAACTAGTTGAATTAAAATCTTTACATAAGAAATATATTGAGATTTTAAATCATAAAACTATGATTAGTCTAGAAAAATATAGGTTTATTAACTTCTCAATTAATCCCAGATCTTTGAATATTTTAGCTAACAAAGTTAAAAGATTAAACACATTTAATCACATTAAGGAAATATATTCACCTCAAAGGGAAAAAAAAGTTATCTGATATCGTAACATATTAATTGAATTTAGAGACTATTTTCTTAAACTTAATCAATCTTCTGCTCCAATAAACCCAAAGATACATATTCAAGCTTTTTTTAATAAACATTCTAAAAGAAGATTAACAGAAGAACAAGCATTATTTTGAATAGACAAATTACATTAAAAGACATCCAAGAACAAATTAATACACTCAAACAAATTAAAGCACCTGGTAACGATGGTATTTTTCCAGAAATCTACAAAATTTTACTGAATAAAGCTATTACATTATTACATTCAGTTTTTTTAATACCATGCAAATTAATAATATTATCCATCCCTCATGGAAATATACATTTATTTCTCCCATTTTAAAACCGGTAAAGACCTTGCAAAATGTAGTTCATATAGACCTGTATCATTATTAAATATGGATTATAAAATGTTCATGTCCATATATGCAAAGAGACTTAAAAATTTTCTTCCCAACCTAGTGGATGAAGACCAATCAGGTTTCATAATAAATAGAACAACTTATGACAACATTAAAAGAATAATAACCTTAATTGAGTCAACTAAATAACTAAAAATAACCTAACTATAGTTAGTTTAGATATAAATTGTGCTTTTACAGTCGATTGGGATTATCTTTTCATTCTTCTACAGGAACTTAGGTTTTCAAATAATTTTATAAAACTTATCACCCAGTTATATTCAGGCTCTCTGGTTTATGTTAAAATTGGTTCTAATAAATCTCAGTCCATACCTATTATTAAAGGCACTAAAAGACTGTCCTTTATCTCCTCTATTATTTACTTTAGTTATGGAGCCTTAGGCAAATTTGATTAGAGAAAATAAAAGTATTAAAGATTTTGAAATGAGTTTTAATAATTCTTCAATGATTCAAATTTTTGCAGATGACATTTTGATTACTCTGGGGAGTGAAAATCCCACAATTCAAGAATTATTTAATGATATAGATTATTTCCAAAAAAACTCAGGTTTAAAATTTAACCACAATAAAACACAAATATTGTTAACTGGCCCAAATAAATATAATATTCAAAATGAAATTGGAAAATATATACTGCAATCCCAGCAAATAAAGTATTTA
Source organism: Protopterus annectens (assembly GCF_019279795.1). Lineage (NCBI taxonomy): Eukaryota > Metazoa > Chordata > Ceratodontiformes > Protopteridae > Protopterus > Protopterus annectens. The sequence continues at coordinate 503,827,766 of NC_056728.1, read as the reverse complement.
GGTATAATTATTGCTAAAAATATAAAATAAATTCAAAAGTTAAACTTCAATAATAGTTTAATACAAATAGATAAAGTTATACAGAAATGGTCTAAAATAAAATTCTCAACAGAAGAGAAATTATCAATTATAAAAATGATACTACTGCCAAAAATCTTATACATAGTACAATCTATTTCTATTCCTCCACCTTATACAATAATTAAAAAAATTAACACTATGATTAAAATTTCTTTAGTTCCCAATTAAACCCAGGATCTCTTTAACATATCATGTATACAGCTGGAAGAATTGTGATATTGCATTGCCAAATTTGGAACTGTATTCAATTTCCTCAGTTAATAAAACTATTCTATACCTTATAGATAGTAATTACTCAACAAAATGGAAAGATTTTATTCTTTCTTTGTCACAAAATTTAAATAATAACAATAATATCTTTAAGCTAAATCTAGTGAATAACACTTTCACACGGATTTTGAAGGAATATTTTTCTCTTAGTCCCACACAAAATTTTATTTCAAACTATATTAACATTATTTTAAAATATTTTAAAAACTTTATTCTTAGGTTTCAATCATATGAAATTTAGTTATTCCTTATTTTCCCCATTGCATATACACAAGGGGTTATCTTCTCTACTAATTTTCATAAAATGTCAATACTTGAACAGAAACAGTTGATTTATTGGCATCAAATGTTAATGAATTGCAATGAATTAATACCTTGTTGGAAGAAAATGATCTGGATTCGTCTTTATGGCTTGTACTACAAGAAGCTAGAAATTATTTCAAAAATAAATTTGAATTAATACCTTCTTCAGTTAAAAATTTAATTCCCAAACTTATATAGTACTTGATCGCTTTTATGCAACAAAATAGCTTAATTAAAAATAGCCTGTCAAATATATATAAATCTATTAAAACAGATTTAGATATATTCCCTGATAATTATTGGAAATATTTTTCTGACATTAATAAATGCAATTCTTCAGAGGGTCATAAATTGAATTTGCTTCACTCAGCAGCTAAAACTACTTCATCACTTAAATGGAGAATATTTACCTAGAGATTTTTGAATATCTATTTTATTACTCCACATAATATAAATAAAATGTATAAAGAAAATATGCTTTGTTGGGGATGTATGAAAGTACAGAACGCTGATTTGCCCCATATCTTCTATGATTGTTTACATATGAAAAAATACCCTGCTCCAAACAAAAATAGATGATCTGGAAAATAGATCTCAAAGAAATAACATCAGAATCCTTGGGCTACCAGACAATCTAGAAAATAATATGGAGGAATTTTTAACTTCATGGATTCCTGAAATTCTACAGCTGAGGCACTTTTTTGGTATAGAAAGAACCCACAGATCATTATCTACATCCAAAAATACCAAAATTAATTCCACAAAATCAGTCATAGTTAAATTTCTATCAACTCATGATAAAGAAATAGTCCTGAAAACTGCTTGGTCTAAGTCACCAATTAAATACAGAGATAATATTAATTTTGATAATGACTATTCTACTTCTGTTATAACTAAAAGGAAGCAATTTTTACCTTTACCTTTACTTAAAGAACTTAAAGAAGCACAAAGTCTAACCTGCTTTTCCCTGCAAGGTTGAAAATCTTCCTTCAAGATGTCCTGAAGACGTTTGAGGAACTGGATGCAACTATCAAATATATAAAATCTAACAAGATTCTGGATAAAATAGACAAAATTGACTGGGCTAGTTCAAGTCTTAAAAGATTAGCTGAAAATGGCACTTGGAAAACAGTAGAGTATAAGAAGAAGTTTAAAAATAACTTCCTTCAGCAAGAAATTTATATTCATTTTTTCTCATGCAAATGATTTTTCTCATGACCCAGTAGTCAAGGTTAATGAAAATGTATTATTCTATAACATTATTAACACTATTTAGTTCTTTCAGCCTTAGTTATATCTAAAATATGCTTTGTTGGGGATGTATGAAAGTACAGAATGCTGATTTGCCCCATATCTTCTATGATTGTTTACATATGAAAAAATTCTGGGAAGATATTTGCAAGCAATATTTACTGATAACTTTTTACTTACGAAAGTGTTCGTTTTATTTAATTCCCCAAGCCCCCCCTTGTGTTAAACTAAGTAAATATACTCTTCTATGGTCTGTACTGTCCATAGCCTGGAAAGAAGTTACAAGAAATTAGAAGTCATCACAAATTCCCTCTTTTCAAAATTTTAAGGATCTTCTCTTGGAAGTATCCAAACTAGAATCAATGACAATCAAAGCTAGAACTCCTAGGAATACAGCGGTATATAATCAATGGATGAACATAACTGATCTATTAGAAAATTAATAACCGAAAGGTATTAACCAGTTTTATTCACATTTTAATTTAATTTATTTGTCTATAATTAAGTGAACATCTGTGTACATAGTTCATTGCCTTTTTTTATTTTTTTATATTAATGTTGTTGTTTTTATCTATTCCTTCATAAAATATGTCTAGTTTTTTTGTTAATAATTGTATTTTTCAGAAATTATTTCAATAAAACTTATTTTAAAAAAATAATTACAGGTAAATAAATGGCTGTAGTAGCTTTTCAAATGGGTTACTAATTTGTGTGTCCAGATGTACCAGAGTGTTAACAGCATTGCTCAACAAAGTGACAAGACTTCAGTAAATAAAAAGTCAACAAGTACAATAGTAATACAAGTTAATAAAACAAATAAAACTGTTTAATCTTGGTACTGCTGTATGCCTGGTGTGTCTGTGAATGTATCCTGATAGTCTAACCCCATGCCTGCCAAGGATGGCATGATAAGCATAAACTCTCTGTACAGTGCACAGTACATGTCTCTCAAGTGTCATGCTGTCACGGACTATGATCACTGTTTCCAAAATCCCTTGGACACTGATTTAACATCTGCTTCATTTATCTCAATAGCACAGTCACACTACATCAGTCCACAGTACACCCTGGTAGTCACATATGTTCTCTTGACATGTAATAGTCCCCATAGTTGTGTACCTGTAGGTGTTACAGCTGGGCCAATACTGTCCCATTCGGATAGCTTGAGAGATAAGTAGGTGCTACAGAAGCTACAGGGCACTTGTATGTATAAAGTAAGGGCAGACCTGTAGAGTATATCAGAGTACTGTTGCAAACAGTATAGCCTATACTGGTGCTAATGGAATGTCTTTCTCTCTCCCCCCGCCCCTTATCTGCATCATAATTTATTATTGTTATAGATCGGGTATGGTTTACGTTTAACATATGTTGTTCTCAAAATGTTATGTTGTGCCTTGTATTTTATTATTCTTATAAATTACAATGGTTGCATACTAATGTACCTTGTTGAATTACCTGTGATGTTGGTCTTATGCTGTAACTGTTACTGGCATGCTGTTACAATACTGACTGTTATCCCACTTATTGTTGTGTTCCATATGCTATGCAATGTTATCTTACTGGGTTATTTGCAACATCCTGTAGTTCTAACTAACGTTTAAATGTTCTGTTCATTACTAACCTATACACTGTGAAAAAACTCAACACTATAGCTTGACTACGTAGACTGGTTCCTGGCAATCTGCCTACCCTACTACAGCCAGCCATGGTACCAGGTCCCAACACATCTGGGACCCAAACTGGTGTTGCTCCCTCCACTGGTCCTGCAATGCCTATGGGTGGAACTGCCTCAGGAGACAGGGCCTGTCCCACCCTGGAGCGGGCTCGGAGAGGGAGTTGTCATCCAGTGGCAGCTACCAGGGATGGTGCGCAGGATTGTTCACCATTGGTTCGACAATCACCTGCATTGGATTGAGGACAGACTGGCCAACCTGGAGTGACAGGCTGGCCCTGGCACTCAGCCCCCAGCAGAGCCATTGTTGAGACAGTGAAGGAGCAGTGGTGACTGCCCATGGGTGGGGAGCACAGTCTCACTGCTGCTATCTCGGGGCACATGCCTCATTAATTCTATAACACCCACCCCATCCAAGGTGTTTACTCCCTCATATGTCATACACCACCCCTGTACACTGTCTTGTCTGTCTTGTGTGTTTGTAAATGCAACCTCTCCTACCCAACTTACCTCCCCACATGTACATATATCCCTTCCCCAACATTCCATTCTCTCCTTAAAAAAGAAAATTGGCATCTGTCCCACAAAAAAAAATATCACCCCATAGATAGCTGTCCATTTTACACCTGCTTCCACTGGACACACATTAATAATTACATGCTTCAATCAACACATTTATGATACCCTCAAAGGCTCCAAATTCCAAATTGTCTGCAACCTGCACAGCTGTTGCTGTAGAAGAAATGGAGAGCCATGATCCTTTCCTACACTCATCCTGCATATCCCTATCTGCCTTTCAGTATGTGTTTCCCCCTGCTTGCCTCCATTTCATCCCTTTTCTATCACCCCTTTTTTTCTTTTCTTAAAATTACCGCAGATTTAAGGAGAGCTAATAGCGGCTCATTGTGCAAACACACACAAACCCACTTAAAATTGTGTAACATTGCCTTAATCACCTTCTGTATTTCTGACACTATTAGGCACATCAGCAAAATTATCACCCCTGCTAAATTTCAAACCCACGACCCTGTCAATGACAGCATAGTGGATTAACACACTAGGCCACTCAGTTCTGAAGTCTAACGGGTGTTTCCATAAACATATACTGATTGCCAGTGACACACTGCTTGTAAATATAATGGGAAAAAGGACAGTGTACTTGGGACTGTGATGCAGACACTAAACCAAACCAGTACACAGCCACATAAATGTTAATGGATGGATGTAAAGCCTAGGGTATCAGGTAGAGCTGACAACTGCACAGACTGTTGCAGAATGTCCACAGTTGTGCCACCTACTTTTGGCACAGTTGTCACAAAACCTATTCTCTGTGCTGAAGTACTGGCAAGTCAGTACAGATTGAGATTAGAAAAGCATCACAGGCAGTTCAGTGTCACATGTCATACCCATCCAAACACACATGTTCATGCGAATCCCATGTAACAGCCTGTATGCATGCACATATGTCTTGCAAATACACCTGTTATAGTATTGACTCAGTAGCTCAATCTGTTACATTCCTAGCATGCTTTACATTTTGCCACAGTCCTAGCTTCCATTCCAGTCTGTTGCATGTCAAGTACATGGTTGTCAAAACAACAAATAAATGACTGAGCCATATAATTTTAAGCAGAACAAGTTGCTGCTACTGCAGTCACTGTCACCCATATCAGCACATCAAAGGCCTGTAGGTTGGGACACACTTCACAAATATGTATAGACATCCTAAATGTCACCTACCACTCTCTGGATGGCACTATTATATAACATACATACCTGAGGCACATGCCTCATGTGGACTGTTATGGGTAGCCTCACCCTGGCTATGCTGTGACAACTGAGCTGACACTGCTCCCTCACTGACATATACAGTTTGCTGTCCCAGAATGTGTTCACAATCCCCAGTATGACTCCTGGGCAGAATGCAGCAGCTGCAGCCTACAACATATGCAGCAGTATGTTCAACTACTTGCTGCAGACCTACCATATCTTCCAAACACCTAGAACAGGGGATCCACACAACACCCATACATAAAGGGATGGGGCATGGTCAAGTGCCAGGGGACATCTGTCACAGTCTTTCCCTACAAACACACACAGCTGGTAGACCAGCAGCTACTGCACCAGCATGCATGTTATGATGCAAATTACATATGACACTTACATCTGTCTGTCCCCTTACTGACCTCAACTTACATTGTTAAACTGTAAACTGACACATAATCACAAAGTCTGTTCACAATGGCCAAACATAGCATGCAAAACTGTGGACATACCACATAGGTTCATAGTTTCATAGGTTCATAGGTTGGTACTAGGCTATCAGCCCTAGGGCCTATGCAAGCTTAGCCATAACAATTCCCTGGCTATTTCTTCCCACAATATTTATTTCCCTGGACCTCTGTCTAGCAGGGCGACTGACGTGATCCCCAGGGAGAATTTCCTATCTCCCATCCGATTGTCAAGGTTCTTTTTGAAGAAGGCCAAATAGGTGCTCTGCTTGACATGTATAGGCAGTCTATTCCAGAGTCTGGGGAGTCTCTGGGTCAGGAACCTATCCCTTCAGCATGTTTTGTTCATTGTGATGGCAAGGTTTAGATCCCTGGAGCATGTGGCTCTGAGGGATTGGGATTTTTTAAGTGTAGCATGTCCAGCAGCTCTGGGTTTGACATAGCCTTGTTTGTTAAGCAGAGATCACCTCTGTGTAGACAGTATGTGACAGGGTATAGCTGGAGTTTTTTAGACGGTCAGCATAGAGCATCTGCTTTAGGCCTGTGATTCTTTTAGTGAGGTATTTCTGTGGCCTTTCCAGTTGTTGCAGATGTCTTGAGAGGTACATACCAAATGGGGCATTGTATTCTATAATGAGTCTAATGACAGATGAGTACAGTGGAACAATGACCTTTTTTCTGGATGAAAAGCCCTTAGTGATGAGGTGTGCTACATAGAAGGATTTTCTGACTGTTGTGGTGATGTGGTTATCGAAGGTGAGGCCACTCTCCATCTATGTCCCTAAGTCTCTTATCACACTTTCGGTGTTTAGTGTACTGCCACCTATGTGGTAATTCATGGCTGCATGTTTTTTCCCAAAGGGGATAACTATACATTTCTTGGCATTGAGCTTGAGCCCATGGCTCTGGCACCAAGCATCTGTTTCTGTAAGGCCCTTTTGTAGAATATCCACATCATTTGTGAATTCAATAATGGCTCCCAGTTTGCAGTCATCTGTGAACTGTGTTAGCCAGAGTCCCTTACTGTTGGCCTGTACTTCAGAGAAATAGATTAAATAATGGCTTCTAGTTTGCAGTCATCTGTGAACTTTGTTAGCCAGAGTCCCTTAGTGTTGGCCTGTACTTCAGAGAAGTAGATGCCAAACAAGAGCGGTCCCAGCACTGAACCCTGAGGTACTCCACTTGTCACTTGTCTGGAGCTGGATTTGGAGTCGGCTACTTTTACAGCGTGGGTTCTGGCAGTAAGTCAGTTGGCAACTCATCGAGTGATGTAGGGATTAATGCCCAGCTTAGTAATTTTATCTATGATTCCAGAGTGGGGGATGGTGTTGAAGGCCTTGGCGAGGTCCAGATAGGCTGTGTGGACCGCCTTACTCTCATCCACAGCTCTGGAGACTGATTCAAAGAAGTCAATCAGGTTCAGGAGCCACGATCACCACTTCATGAACCCAAACTGGACTTTGGGTCTCCAAAGTCTGGACAGTGGACAGTAATTTTACCTACCCTCTGTGATGCTGTAGTTCCTACACCTTGATAATGTCCATCTCACAGGCCAGGAAAAGAGCCAAGGCCTACACCAAGGCCTTAAATATAACACTGCGATGCCATGCCATTGGCTAATTAAAATGCAACCCATCTATTCTGGATGTAATTAGCAAGTGTGAGCAACAGATTTGCATACAGGCAATCACCTTTTCATGAGCATTACATACAAAAGGCAAGCTGCTGCCTATGGTAAACAGGTCTGTGACTTTCTTTACAGAGAAGACTGCAATATTCTAAGCATTATACTACATGAGTTCTGCACATAAAGGAGTACAGCACTATACCAGTTATGTAATAGAACTCCCCATGTAATGGGACACAGATGGGAGGATGCAGTTATGGGAAATAGGGATTACAACAGTGGGTTTGTAGTACATATCTTGGAATGACACATTGCTGTCAGCTATCCAGCACCTCTAGGCTTCCCTTTTGGCTCTGTCTGCTGAGACATAGATCACAACTCTGGCTCTCTCAGTCCATCCAATAATGGTCGGCTCATGTACAAATGCTACTGGATTGTGTTTTAGACAATAGTGACAGTAAGTTCTGGATGATACAGCTGGTATATCACATGATGCACTGTCAGTCAGCTCCTCCCAGTCTGTGAACGTCACACAGGCATAGTTCAAACATTGCCCAGGTGTCCCTGACTGTTCCTGATGTACTCTGGCTAGGTCACTGTGTAATCCATACCCGTATATAATCGCTTGAGAGATATGGCTAGCATACCTGTTGACCCCTACAGCAGGACATCAGGTTATCGCCAATAGTAGTGGGGGGACACAGGCCCGGCCTCAGCAACAGAGTGTAGGTAATGAGCATGCAGCATAAGGGAATGAATACACTACCAGATATTAATGTACCATAACTGTTTTCTGAGGGTGTCTGGCATGTGACAGCCAGATTTCTCACAGTCTGGGAACAACCATTAAGTATTGTCCAACTGTTTGCCAGACTCCACATTTGTCTGGCAGACAGTTCACACATATCAGGCACATGTACACATTCTGCAAACATCTGCGTTCTGTGGATGTCAGACACCTACACAGAGGATAACCTACAGCACACTGGCAGTGTTATCTGTAATTTGGTTACACGGATGTTGCTGGACTGTCCGCATACACTTGTAGTACCACTCACCTATTGGTCATATGGTGGCTGTATGACATGGTACTCTGACATCACCCATAGGGGACACACCACAATAGATGGCAGTGATGGGTGGGGAGACATAACAACACAATCCATCACAGCACACAGGGCCATAACCAGTATACCTAGGATCGTAGGAAGATACTAGGCTATTGGCCCTGAGGCCTTCATAAGCCTAGCCCAGAGTTTGTCCCATGTTTATGCAAGTCAGCACCTGATGCCCCAGTCCAAACAGGGACACAGGTGGTGTCCCAAGGGTGCATGTCCTGTTTACCATCCAGTTATTCAGGTTCCACTTAAAAAGGGGCAAAGAAGTACTCTGCTTGATGTGGACAAGGTGTCCATTCCACAGTTGGATGAGTGTCTGGGACACACATCTGACCTGTGAACAAGTCCTGTTGATGTCACAGACCAGGCTGAGGGCATGTGTGTGGGTTACTCGCGTGGACCTTGATTTGCAGATGTGCAGCAGTCCCATCAAGGTGGAGTCCGTGATTGCCTTGTATGCCAGACAGAGATAATCTCTGAGGAGTCTGTATAAAACTGGGTAGAGGGATAGGGATTTTAGCCTATCTGTGTATATGATAGATGTTTGAGGCCTTGGTATTCCCTGGTGAGGAACCTCTGTGTTATCCCCAGCTGCTGCATGTGCTTTGCAAGGTACATGATAAAAGGGGCATTATACTCAATAATGGGCCTTATTAGGGAGGAATACAGGGATGTTATGACCCCCATGTTCCTGGATGAGATACCCTTATGTATGAGGTGGACCATGTAGAAGGATTTCCTTACAATGGAAGCAACATGGTGGTCAAATGTCATGGTGCCATCAACTGTGTGCCCAAACCCCTCACGACTGATTGCCTGCTTAGGACATTGTTAGTAATGTGAAAATTTGTGGGGACATCTCTCCTCCCAAAGGGGATGACACTGCATTTTGTGTAATGCAGCCTGAGGCCATGTATCTGGCAGTAATCATTTGTCTGCATGAGACCCTCTTGGTGGATGTTCACATCACTAGGGGATTTGGTGACAGCACCCAGCATCCAATCTTTTGCAAACATGGTTGGCCATAGTCCATTGGTTGCACCCTGCATCTCAGAAGAGCAAATCACACATAACAGAGGGCCCAAGACAGAACACTGGGTTACGCCATAAGTTAGGGTCTACTGCTTGAGGTGGCGTCCTTTATATTGACTAGGTGGTGCTGTCAGTGCACCAGTGTGCTACCCATCTGGTGACATATGGATTGATGCCTAGTTGAGAGTATATATTTATTATGGCTAAGTAGGGAATACTGTCAAAGTCTTTGGCCAGGTCAAGGTAGACAGTGCGCACTGTCTCCCCTTCATCCATGGCTTTGGTGACTGTGTCAAAGAAGTCAACCAAATGTAGCAGACATGATCCCCACTTGACAAAGCCAAACTGTGTGTGATCAGGTGTGTGGAGGTCACCAATGCCCTTGTTAATGAGGTTCATGATAATCTGTTCCATGGCCTTGCAGTTCAGGCTAGTTAGGCTGATGGGTCTATAATGTGCTGGATTGGTGGACACTCCACCTTAGTGTAAAGGGATGCCAGTGGGTGCCCTCCACTTGGTTGGGACAAAGGCGGTATTCAGGCTTTGGTTGAATGCAGTGTCTAATGGTGCTGCAGGTTCATGCTTGAGGTCATGTAGGATGCATCCTGCAATTTGATCGGGTCCCATGGAGGCTGTATTCCATGACTCTGAGATGGCAGTGATGACCTGTTCCCTAGATATAAGGGGAAGGGGGCAGGTACTGGGGATGTCCTGATGTACTGATTGGGGGACAGGGGGTGAAGCTTTCACTGAATCTGTCAGGCAACAAGTTTTGTATATCTACAACACTTGTATATCTGGTGTCCTTGACCACCACTTCTGAGCAGATCTGGGTGCTTCTTTTTAGGTTGCAGGCATATATGAAGAAGGAGATATGGCTATCTGTAGTGGATGTCACCAATGTGGGTTTGGAGTTTGTTTTACAGGATTTCAGTACTGCTCTTATTTGCTTGTTCAGGTTAAGGAGACACTGCTTCAAATTGGGCACCTGCTCCTTCTTGGTCTTGGACTGCAATATTGCACTCCTGTTACAAAGTCTATTTATTGCAGATGTCCAACAGACAGGTTTACTTATCCTTGCAGAGGATGATGTAGTCCTGTCGGGTATACCTGACACCATGCATCTATACAAATGCACGTATAGTGCTTTAGTGTATTTGTGGATATTGGTGCCAGTTTCTACAGAGGGGTAGGGGCTGTGAAGTTGCTTATAAAATCCCTCAGGAGGCTGTAATCAACTTTGGAGATGTTTGTATGTCTGACCCTAGCTAGATGGATATTGTGGGAGATGGTGACTGCAAATGTGACCACTTTGTGGTTGGTTTTACCACAGAGGATGATACTGTAGGGATGCTGCAGTGGTTACCCATTTTGTTTAATATCAACTCCAAGAGATCTTCACCTCATATGGTAGTAGCAACTAGCTGTTCTAAGGTGTTTGCATTGCCAAATAAAATGAATCTCTGGGCAGTTGTGTACTAGCATGAGTAATTCTTCCAAACTATATTTGGGTAGTTTAAGTCACTCTGGATCAGAGTACAGAGTTGAATCCTGATAGAGTTGAACAGGTCCATATAGGCAGAATGGGTTCCCTGGCCACATGTGGGGGCCAGTCGCTAGCTATGATTTGAATAGGGGTCTTGGCAATGGTCAACTGCACCTGGAGTTTTTCCTGTGCATCTTACTGTTTGACCAGCCTGGAGGTGTGCATGTCTTTCATATATAGTGAAACCTCACGTCCCTTGGCTTTACTGCCCACACCTTGAGGTCTGACTGTATAATAGGATGGGTGATCATATAAGGCTAGGGTGCTCTCTGCAGCTTTGAACCATGTGTCTGTGACTACACAGATGTCAGCATTTTCCAGGGTTAAAACTGCTTGCAATGAGTGCAAATTCATGTTTAAACTCCTAGCGTTTAGCTGCATGTCTTCAGTTTGCAATTTGTTGACAGTTTCATGCTAGTAGTGTTAATATCACTACTTTTCCCAACAACAGCACTATGGGGGTGGCAAGAAGCATGGCCAGAAGCCTGAAGGCCAGGTGAGACAGATGGAGGCCATCTCTGCCAAAGCATCATGGTCTGTTGATCATATCATCCCTGGCTGTCAGGTACTGGACCCCCCTGGAATGACACCAGAAACCAAGCCAATTGTTAAGGTTAATCATTTCCTGATTGTATTGTGGCATCAGTCTGGGTGATGGCAGAATGCTGCTTAAGGCTTGGGGTATACCTGCCTCAGACACATAATCAGTGGGCTCAATCATGTCTCACTTTATATAGTCCAGGGAGGTATGTCTCAGGTCAGGCATGCCAACATGGACTCTGACAGACTCATAACAGTACCTGTTGTTGAGAGACAACAGTGCATATGTGATATGGCAGATTCTGGCACCTGACAGACAAGTAACCGTGACCTTCCCCATATACAGCCTGATGAGAGGCACATCTGTGTGTCTCACAATGGAGACTCCTATGACTAATATGTTTGTTTTATGGTGATGTCTTAGTGGCTGTGGGACACAGGTGTGTGGCTATGCATGGTATGTGATGTGGAGGGCTGTGGAGTTCACGTGTGTTTTTTGCCTCAGAGGTATCCTTTGTTTGGGGATGTTTATATTGAGGACCTCCACATATGTGGGTGTGTGTTGTGTAGGTTTGGGTGGTGTGTGAGGTGTACTGATTGTGTTGACAACCTTTTCGGTGCCAGATAAGTGGGCTTGAGAAGGAGGGAGCATGGACTGTAGGTTCCTAATGTCATTGCATGCCTCACAAATTGTGTACTTTGGTGGTGTTTGTAGATGGTTGTTTGTGTACATGAGGCAGTTTCTACACTGTGTCAGGATGCCCATATCAACCAGACTGGCAGGGGAAACTGTAGGACATTGTCCCATCATATTTGCCAGAATCTGAGGTAGGAAGGCCAGGGAGACCTAAGGGGTCAGACTACAGCCCAGGTGCTTAAAACAAACAGAAAAGACTTACACTGCTGCATACAATGTAGACAGGCTAGAAACATGCAGTAATAGGTGCAGCAGAAAAGATGCAGTTGAACATCATACAGAACATGCAGCAAATAGCAGGAAACAGCAGGATGAGGAGGGAAATGCATGCTGTATTGCCACTATGTTGCTGATAGCCACATACATACTGTGGTGATAGATGGCGGGGTATGATGTGGGAGTTAGCGAAGGATAGTGCTGGCAAATGTGGATGCGCAGGGTGTGTACATAATGGAGAGCAATGTATGTGGTCCTTCTGATGTGTTCCCCTCTTCTTGTCTTTCAGGAGTGATGCACAGATGGAGGAACCCACCTTTTTCTGCAGCCAAGAATGAAGTTATAGTTGATGGCCTCAGACTGCATCAAGACATCCTGCTGTCGAGGAGTCACCAGAATCAGGGGCAATGCGCTGCACTGTGGGCAGACCTTGTTGCATCAGTAAGTCATGTCGGGATACAGGAAAGAAGCTATAAGCAGGTCTGACACTGGGCCACAGGCATGATAAATGATGCATGGTAAAGGGCTGCAGCTGTGGCCAGGGACTGTGCTGGTACCGGTGGAGGGCCTGCAACACAACAACCACTCTCAGCCACAGAGGAGTTCCTGGCAAACCTGGGTTCAGCCACCAGCTCACAAGCATCCAGCACCCCATACTTCAAGGAGGTGGGTGGCACGGCTTGCACAGCAGATGAGCATCCAGGTAAGCCTCCTGTGGACATCACTTTAATACTATAGCAGTCATAGTGGCAGTGCATGCATACCTGTACACACGTCAGGTCAATCTGCATTTGGGGGGGGTTGTAATGCACACATGTGCACACATATCCAGAATGTCAGAAATGTGGGCAGTATCACAATTTGTACTCTACATGTTGATATATACACATATGATCCTGTACCAATGCCACATTTGGGTTTGCTGAAAATTCCTCTCCCCAACAATTACATAGGCACATCTGGTGTGGCTGGAGTCCAACATCCTATAGCCAGTGAGTGTGAAACTATTTTGTTATGGCTCATCTGTACCCTAGGAATGTTAAGGGCTGCCAGTTTGCTGTGGACACAACTGTTAAGCTTAGCCATAGTACAATACTTGTAAGTTCAGTTGTGGAGGGGTTCACTGCAGTGCATTGAATTGGTAATCACAGTAGCATATTTGCAGGAGCTGTAACATATTTGGATGTATTTTTATGAAGGTTTATGCAGTCTACTATACAGGGGCAATAGTATGGTGGAGATGGGTGCACCGTGTTTTAGGTGAAGGTCCATCACATACACTGACACACTGCTTATCTCACAGGTGTATAGTACTGGCAACATTAACCAGATGTAGCTGCACTGCATGTTGTAAAGGGCCTGTCTTGTCTGTGTCTGTTGTGGTCTGCTTGTGTGTTGTGCATGGGATCAGTAATAAGGTGTGGTATGTATAATGCAGTTGTGGTACCTCACGTGTGTGTGTGTTTGTGTGTGTGTGTGTGTGTGTATGTGTGTGTGTGTGTGTGTGTGTGTGTGTGTGGATCAGCAGACATAATAGTGCATATATGAATGTAGTCATGTTGTCTTCCTCCTCACAGGTGACTGTGGGGCTGGAGTCTGTCCCCCCTCACAACTTGATGTCAGTATCTCATTGGACTCTGGTGATGATGGTGGCCATAGTGAGGCACAGGTAGGGTTGCTGGGGGCTGAATGTGTCCCATGGGTTGACATCCCAATCTTCCCCTAATGTCCTGGCACATAGTCATTATGCCCACACATACCCATTCCCCTGCAGTCACAGATATTGGACAGTCAGAGGGTGATGGCATTGAACAGGAGAGTGTGGCAACTATTTTATTTATTTATTTAATTTACTTATTTTACATTTGTTGACTGGGAGTGTCCTGGCTGAGCTATTGCCCTTTTTCAGTGGAGGCCTGGGGAGAAAAGCTCCAAAGATATACAATGCAATAAAAATAGCAATACAGATACATTTCAATAAAATAGCAATAGAGAATTTTGGTAGTTAAAATACATAAGCTATATACATGTATATTGTTGACAGATAAAACAGTACTATAAACAAAAAAGAGAATGTTAAAAAAGTAGAATAAGTTGTATGTTTTGGTTTAAAAAGAGAGTTGTGTAAGTATAAGGTTTTGTATGCAAAGTAGCAGAAACTTAAAAGGTTACATATGAATAGCAGAGTATAGAAGAAGCTTTGGAGGTTGCATAGGAAGCATAGGATGAAGTAGTTAATGGTAAATTTGAGTAAATTAGTTTGACTGCAGTATAAAAGGTAGGCAATAATCAGGGAGCATGAGTACAATGACAGGACCAGTGTTTTTTTAAAGTGGTCTTTGGTTGCTAGCTTAAATTTGGTGGGAGTTTGTAGCTATACAAGTTGCACCCTGTGTTGGATTTAGGTTTAAGGATTTTTAGTAGGTCTTGGGTTGAGCTTCAGAGAAGTCTGGCAGGAGAGTATTGAGGGATGAGAGAAGTTAGACTTGGGCAGAAATAAGTCTGATATAGGATGGAGTTTATAATTTGGAGTTGAGATTGTAGGAACAGGTGAGGTAGTTCAGGTCAGTTCAGGTATTTTAGGGAGAGACAGTGGTGAGATTTATATGTTTTTTGAGCTGCAAATCTAGCTATTTTGTGGTAGGTTGATTCTAATTTGGTAAGTAGGGAGGAGTTCAGATTTGTGAGTATTTGGGAACAATAAGTTAAGCATGGTAGAAGGTAGGCATGAGTAAGATTAATTCTAGTTTCAGTAGTTAGGAATTTGTTGTTCTTATACAGTAGTCCTAGATATTGGTGCTTTTTGATACAGTTGTTAATGTGAAGATCGAATTTTAGTTGGTTGCCAATGGTAATACCAAGGTGTTTTGTGCTAGTTTCGACTTCTAAAGAAGTATTGTTTAGGGACCTTATGGAGAAGGAAAGTTTAATGTGGTTTGCAGATATTGGTAGAAAGACTAGTAATTTTGTTTTCTTCGGGTTGAGGATGAGATGATTATTAGTGAGCCATCTCTCTACTGAGTTGAAAGATGTCTGGGTATTTGTTAATTCTAAGGGGGAATTAGCAATAGTTATGACTGTAGAGTCATCTGCATATAGGACAATGTCAGATTGAGGACAAGAGGAGTGGAGTGAGTTGGTGAAGATATTAAAGAGTAGAGGTCCAAGAATGGAACCTTGGGGAACACCAGTTCTTAGTGACAGGGCTAGATAGTGCTGAGTACCATCATACTGACTGCAGTCTATCAGGGAGGTAGCTAGAGAACCATGCAACTGTATCAGGGGAGGCGTTTAGGTCTATAAGTTTATTAAGTAGCAGAGTGTGTGAGAGTGTCAGAAGCCTTAGAAGGGTCAAGGAATAGACAGGATATGAGTTTGTGATCATCTTTAGCCAGGGCTAAGGTGTTGGGAAATGATAGTAGAGCTGTGGTTGTACTATACTTGGGATGGAAGCCATGCTTTGTTGGAGTGAGAAGTTTTTTTTAATAAGAGATGATGCATAACTTGTTTGAGTATACATTTCTCAAGGATGTTGGAGAGAGGAGAGAGGATAGTGATAGGTCTGAAATTAGATATTTCTGCGGAGTTACTTCCTTTATGAAGAGGAAGAGTGTAAAACTGTTTCCAGATAGAATTAACTTTAGACTCAGAGATGGAGCGATTGATTAGTATAGATACAGGCATATCAAGGGAATGTGCAGCAATCTAGAGAAAGTAGGAAGGAATATTGTCTGCTGATACAGAGCATGGTTTGAGTTTTTAGAGTAGAGTTCTGATATAGTCAGTGGAGACAGGTTTGAGAGAGAAGGGGGTTACTGAGATAGTGGTTGAGGGGTGTATAGGGAAGTTTGAAGTGTTGTTTGAGAGGTTGGGGTTAAATAGTTTGGAAACGGATTAGATAAAGTAGGTGTTGAAGGTATTGACAGTTTCTTCAGGTGACTTGTCAGGACATGGGTTTGGTGAAGTTGGGTCACCTGGATGTAGTATTTGGTTTATAGCATTCCAAATTTTTTATGGATCAGATTTTAATGTTTTTGGGGGATTATAATAAAAGTCTTTTTTTGTTTTTGTTGACAAGTTTTTTGTCTGATTTCTAAGTTCTTTATACTTTAGGAGGTCAGCTGGAAGTTTGGTTTGTACCCATGTTTTCCATGCCCTATCTCTGGATTTCATAAGGGTACAGGTGATTTTAGTTAGCCAGGGTGGAATGTTTGTCTTTAATAGAACTTTTCTCAGTGGCATCTGTGACTGTAGACACCAGGCATAGCCAGAGAGCTGGTGAGGTCCCACACAGGCAGATTGACAGGGGTGCTCCAAGGAGTACTGCTGCCCATCCACCACCTATCACAGGTGTCACATCATGAGTCACTCAGTGCATGTTTTGGTCCACCATAGAGGTGCAGGCATGTTCTGAATGCAACACCAGATGGATGCTTAGGATCATGGATGCATCACTGTCTGGCATCCATGATTCCATTCATATCATTGGTGACACCATGCATCATTTTGCCAGTGCAGTGGACAGATGCTGGGGTGAGACATTGCTAGTCCTTAACTGTGCATTGTCTGTGCTGGAACATGTGGTGGGAGTAGGGTGTTGGACACGTGGATGTAGGTCAGCATCAACATCAGCCAAGAGTCCATATGGCCATGCACAGTCATGCTCCTGTAGTAGCAATACCACCAGCACTACATAAGGGAGGGTGCTGTCTACACCACGACATGGCAGGCCATGGGCACATTGTTCTGGGTGGTCCCTTGAGGGACACAGACCTAGCCGACACCAGTCACCATCAGTAAGTAGTACCGCATCTGACCCTGGGCAATGGTAGTGCCAAATGCCACTCCTGGCAGAGCTAGTTCCCATTTTTGTGGCCAAAGATGGTGAACTGTACATTCTGCCATGTATGGTCCACAGCTGTCTAACATACCCTCTTGTAGGGCTAGCATATGGCTTGACTGTGTATGCGTACACACTCACACATCACTGTCACATGCAGGTCACCAACAGACACACATAGCTCCTCTCTGTGGCCCAGCTTACCAGCACCCCTCCAGACACACACACACACACACACACACACACACACACACACACACACACACACACACACACACACACACACAATGTCAACTGTGTGGCACAGCCTAGGCCGTTGGCAACCCCACACCACACCCTGTGCATGTGATGATACCTGTACTGCATCCCTGTCATCCATACCATTGATGCAGGGACATATACATATTTGTCTGATGCACAGGGTCCTATAGTACATTTAATGATAGTTTGTAGTGCAGTATTGTTACACCCTGTAAGGTGCTGTCTGCTGGCATGTGTCATGAGTATACATCAAAGTGTATGCACCTTTGTTCCATGATGCTGCATTGGTGGTAGTATTGCTGACTGACTGTTGTCTCCCACACCTTTTTCTGTTTCTGTTCCAGGGGTCTGTGTGTCTACACCATGGAGAGCTAGTGGCAATATAGTTGCTCAGGATGGCATGGTGGCAATGCAGAAATGTGACTTCACCAAGGTACAGCTGTATATGTGCATGGTTACCTAGGTGCGCATGTGTGTAGAACAGTGTGTCAGGGACCATGGGGGAAGACAACATAATCTTGGATGCATACCCCATGACTCAGCATGCTACTCTTGATACATGTCACCTGGGAGTTCAGTAGGTTCATAGGATCATAGGATGTTATTAGAGTAATGGCCCTGGGGACCTTACAGGCCTAGCCATTAGTTTATCCCCAGAAAGAAACATCAGTCAGCACCTGTTGCCTCTGTCAGTGAGGGACACAGGTGGGACCCCTGGGTCAGATTTGTGGTTTTCCATCCACTCATCACGGTCATGCTTGAAGAGGGTCAGTATGGTACTCTGTTTGACGTGTATGAAAAGTGTATTCCTGAGACAGAGCAGCCCCTGGGAGACAAACCCCTTTCTCCAGCAGGTTGTGTTGATGTCACTTATCAGATTCAGGCCTGTCATGCAGCTAATGCATGAGGAGTTAGACTTACGGATATGGGACAGCTGTAGTAGGGCAGGTCCAACATTGTCTTGTAGGCGTGACACAGTACACCTCTGAACAACCTGTCTGATACTGAGTGGAGCAATAGTGATTTGAGCCTGTCTACATCGGACAGGTGTTGGAGGCCATGGATTACCTTTGTGAGGTATTTCCATGGCCTTTCCAGTTGGTGCAGATATCTGGATAGGTACGTACCAAATGGGAATTGTAGTAAAATATTGATCTGTGGAGTGAGGACTACAGAGAGGTAATGACCACCTTTTTCTGGATGCAATCCCTTTACCTATGAGATAAACCACGTACAAGGCTTTTCTGACCACTGCTGCTACATGATGGCTGAATGCGAAATTGCTATCAACCTGAGTACCCAGGTTTCTCAACACAGGTTGTGTGTTTAGGGAGTTGCCGTTGATGTGGTAAACAGTGGGGCTGTGTCTTTGTCGAATGGTATGATGATACAGTTTTTTGCATTTAGCTTGAGTCCAGGACCTTGGCTCCAGTCTGTAGTTGATGTAAGACCCTCTTTCAGTATGTTAACATCATTTGGGGAGTCTATGACAGACAACACCCAACTTGCAGTTATCGACAAACTTGGTCAGTACCAACAGATGTAGGTGGTAGCAGGTAGCATTCATGCCTAGATACATGTGGGTTATTTATGGACAGCAGCTACTCACAGGGCCTCAAAATGTATACGTATTGCACACACACAGGCAAGACAGACTAGGTTTGCCACCTTATCAAATACCCAATGTGGGACACTTTTTGTAGTAACATGAGAGTTGGCAGGACAAACCATACCCATGGTGAGTGCAAAGGACAGAACCTCACTTTTTTGACAATATCACAGCTTATTTTTGTAGCATTTGCCTAGATTATGATATTTATCATACTATTTAGCTGTTTGTGATGTAAAATGATGGTTTTATGCAACTATTGGAATAATGTAGGAAATGCTTGTTGCCCTACACTCTTGGGACATTTGTATTCTTTTAGTTGTTTTCACAAGACACACACACCAATGAGCTGCTGTTGTTGAGAGTAGAACCCCTACCTGTTAAGTTATACATACTATAGCATTACAGAAGCATTGCATGCACCACAGAGCTTATGTGTTTTTGGAGTGTCTGCCACTACTGTTCAGGTGGATGGCATCTGCAGGCACTGTAAAGGTTGCCAATGGGGATTTAACAGGTTTGCACAGGCCCTTAAAATTGTATAGCCATTGCAGACACACCCAGACAAGACAGCCACACTGCTGTGAGGGTATATGTTTGCACACACACATACACTCACAGAGTTGCCAGTTTTGAGATTAGAAAGTCTATCTCTCTAGTTAGATACACTATAATACTATATACTTATCAAATGCGCCATGGAACTATTGTGTTTGGAGAGTGTCTAACTGTGCTTCTAAGGTGGATGATATCAGTAGGCCCTGAAAAGGTTGCCAATGAGGGGGTTAAGAGGCCATTAAAACTGTATAACCATCATACACACACAGGCAAGACAGCTGCACTGCTGCAAAGGGATATGCTTACACACACATACACACACACACACACACACACACACACACACACACACACACACACACACACACACACACACTTGCTGCTTTTGAGAAGAGAACCCTTACCTATCGAGTTATATATCGAGTTATATACACGATAAGTACTACGTACTTATCGCATGCACCATGGAGCTATTATGGTTGAAGATTGTCTGGAGTGGGTGCAGCAATGCAGAATTTCATTACACATTTCATAATTGTGTAATTGTAAAATAAATCCTTCATAAAATGTCTGTGCCTGCATACAATATTCCATCAGGGGTTTAAAATACACCTCTTACATGTATTTGCAACATACATGCTTACTAACCTGTCTGTGTATTCATAAAAAATTCAATCACAGCTTAATAGTACATCTCATAAATGTGTATTTGGAAAATAATATTAATAACTTGTCTGTGTAAACACATAATTATTTCATTGAAATTTAAAATAACTCTCAGAATGTGCATTTTCAAAATAACCAGTTTGTATATTCGAACCCTGCACCTACTGCACATGAGGCTGTCACTCTCACCATTTGGCCCCCACTACATTTAAACACTGCTGAGCACTGCAGCACTCCATGCAAACCTGCTCAGCTATCCTTAAACCTGACTTTTCTATTCATAATTGAATCCATCTGGTTTCTATTTTTAGATGTCTGGCATGTGTCCATTGCTAAGCGTCACACTGCGCAGTGCAAGCACACACACACACACACACACACACACACACACACACACACACACACACACACACACACACACACACACACACACACACACACACACACAAAATGTAACTATTTAAATTTTATATTTCAGTGCCATACTGAATATATGGCACTTTGACAGTGCAGGGGGTGTGTTACTGATCTCCAGACACTGTAACACACCCCCTACACTGATTCTGTAACCATGTTACATGGCTATCCCTCAGTAGTGCACCTTCATTAATATGCAAGGCATGCTGCTGAGGGGGAGAAACAGACATGGCCACGGTACCTTCTGTGTAGGCCTTCCACTATTCCTACATGGATTTTATTAAATCTCCACCATTGACTGTTGCACACCATTGGATTATCAAACATTGCTGCAACTTCATGTCAAGATGATTGCACACTTGTATTTCCTTATTCTTGTACTTTGTGCAATGGCAAGGCAAACATGCAATTCATAGATAGGACAGTGCACTGCAGAATGCCATGGATGGATTTTGTGAGAATAGGTTATCCAAGCTGGTAACACAGTGCAAGTGTAAACATTGTATAACAGAGATATTACTTTACTTGAATGAATTAAGTGAATCAACATCATTCTGAAATGTTGATCATCAGGTGAGAGGTTTGGCAAAATGGTTAAAGTATTTGCCTAATAAGCAAAGGGTGCAGGGCTTGATCTCCGCGTTGGGTTATTGGTTAGGCTTAAAATAGCCCTTCAGGCCAGCTAGCCTTGTATTCACTTATGAATAATTTTAACCCATCCAAGTTACAGACTGCTGGTGGAAAGCTTATTGTGTCTTTGTGTAATTGGCCTGAGGGTTTAACTGTGTAAAAGTCTTTCATCCTGCTGGTATTAAAGCCTTGCATTTCTGCATCACACAAAGGTGGATCCCCATGCCTTATATATAAGCAAACCTCTCCAGTTTAAAATTCTCTATAGGAAATGCTCTCCATAGTCTCACACTGTTCACAGCTGCTTGAAAAACTACCAGTTTGTGCAGAATGAGGTAGCACTGCAGATCATCTAATAGTATACTACTAAACACTCTCACTTTAACCTTTAAGTGATTCTCTCCTACTCCTTCCTATCTACTAAAGATATGGCATAATGGATAGGTGCTTTCCTGTTATCTGTGTTTCTGGCCTGGTGGATATGGGCATCCTGAGCCAGTATAGTAACTGCCTCATGTTCACTGACAACCATTTAATTTTAGAGCAAACACAGTAGTGAGAGATCTAGATACACAATGTCATTAGAGGGAAAGTTCTCACATACACAGATGAAAAATGCCAGCCAGGTTGTCAGCATTATACCCAAAACACTCACTACCAGCACAAAGGCACAAACACATAGACCCACATATGTGGAGATACTCACTTGTTATCTACCCGAACCTCCAAGAACTCCTAAAAGTATCTCTCAGTGACCCTGCACACACTCAAAAAAGACAGCATCTCACAAAACATATAACTCTGAAAATCATAGTAGCCCCACTTCCAAGTCCATAAAGCAGCACACCACTCAGCCAAATATTCTAGTTATTGGGGATCCCATTGTAAGACATACTGATGTCTCCCTAACCAGACTAAATAAGGAGAAGATCACAATGAGCTGTCTGTCTGGAGCCAGGATCCACCAAATCATTCATGCACTTAAGTCTTTAAACCATAAGTACCAGTATGACACAGTCATAGTCCATGTGGGTGTAAATGACCCAAGACATACCTCACTGGACTATATGAAGAGAGACATGATGGAGCTCTCTGAATATGTGTGCCAGGCAGGTATGAATCTAGCCTTGAGTAGCATCCCACCTTCACCTATGATGATGTCACAATACCAGCAAAAATTATTTACTTCAACAACTGACTTAGTTTCTGGTGTTACAACAAGGGAATCCAATATCTGTCAGCCTGGAGAGACATGATCGACAAACCATGATGCTTTGCCAGAGATAGATTGCACATGTCACCACTTGGCTTCAGTATATTGGCAAACCTTAATATAACCCCGTAGTGCCTTTTTTATGCCATGCCAAGTTGTTAAACCTGCCAACATAACATAAAAATCACTCACGACTCTGTAAAGGTACTGCTGCTCAATGCACTCCCTTGACGCACTCCTCACCCTGGAGAATGCAGAAATATCTGCAGTCACAGAAACATGGTTCAGAACTGTAGAAAACACCCTGGCTATCAAAGGCTACAATGCCTTTCATAAATTTAGATACCCCTCAGCTCAGGATAAAATAAAGGGAGGAGGTGTCTCAGTGTTCATAAAGGACAAGTACACTGCTAGACTGGTCCAACAACATGACTCACTTGAGCTTCTCCATGTCCAAATAACCATAGGTGTGAGCCCCTATCATATTCTTGCTATCTACAGATCTTTTAATGTGAGTCTGCAAAACCACACCTTCTACGTAAACCTACTAGAATCTCTTACCATTTAGCCTAACACCATACTTATGGTGTTAGGCTAAATGTTATTGATACTGCCACTGATAAAAATATAGGCACATGATGTACATACTACCCCTTCATAAACTGGAAGACGTATATGTCCCATAATTCACTTGTTTTGAGGTTTTTGAACTTCATCAGTGCAAACACCCTTTGGTAACTAGTTAGCTCCCTATGTACAGGTACAGATATCTTAGACCTAATACTCATGAACATAGGGTGATGCTGCTGCCTCCCATGCATTAACTCTTCCCTGGTAAGATCTGACCACAAAATTATCTCCTTTAGTATTAAAACTAACCCAGAACCACCATCAAACTCCAGACCTGTTAAAAGCTTTGCTAAGGCCAATTATCTAAAACTAAGGGACAGCTTATTAAACTTCCAAACCTCTCTGAACCTGGATGACAATGAGGCCTACTTTGAGCTGTACACAAAAGCTGTGTACAACCACATTCATAGCTGCATAAAGGAGGCAGTATGGGTCCAAGTCAAACCTATGATTACTGGCAAAAATAAGCCATCTGGTGGATCCCTAGTATAAATAAGCTATTCAACAAAAGGAAAAGAATATTTTCCAAAACCAAGAAGGAACAGATAAATGAGTGCAAAAAGACATTCACCATTCTAAACAAACAAATTAGAGAGCTGCTCAAATTTGCAAAGCAAAGTATGAGACAAATATCACCTCCCAGGTGAAAGATAACCATAAGCATACCTCTCAACCTCTTAGTGAAAGAAATCTGACCAAAACCTGGCAAAATGAGGGCAAAAGCCCAAAAATAGGGACATATTTTAAATATTGCTCATAAATTTGGAAAGTTGCTATAGTAATAGAGTTTGTTTTAACATACATTTTCTGAAGGATCTGAAGTCTGAAACTCAAATGTATGGCA
This sequence comes from Protopterus annectens, assembly GCF_019279795.1. NCBI lineage: Eukaryota > Metazoa > Chordata > Ceratodontiformes > Protopteridae > Protopterus > Protopterus annectens. Next base: position 503,803,514 of record NC_056728.1, on the reverse strand, counting down.
TTACTTATTGACTTAAATCCTCAGATCATCCCAGTGATTTCCCAGAAAACCACAAATTTTATGAGGATCAGACCAAAAAATATGACCCAAAAATCTGGACATCCTGAGAAAATCTGGACAGTCGAGAGGTATGACCATAAGGCTTTTTTAATTATATTTGTAACCTCAGGGGAAACGCTCAGCAATATGCCATGTTAATCATGAATGGCAACTTTTACACCCAGCTTGAAAATATAGCAGACCTGCTGGATGACAAGTTCAGTTCAACCCCGCCCCATCACCTCCTACTACACCCAAAGAAATACCCTCACGCATGACACTATCAGTCATTATGAGGGAACAGGTCCTTACTGCACTTGCTAAAGCCAAAAACACAGCCTCCATGGGTCTTGACAATATCCCAGGATGCTTCTTAAGTAGCTAAAGACAGAGGGCAGGATTCACGAAGCCTCCGTGTAAGAGATACAAGGCTTACACGGAGGCTGCAGTTAAACGGTGTAATGTCAGCATGTCATGCATATGCCTGAGGGCATGCTGAATCACGCCTAAGTCTAACACGGTCCATGGAAGACAGTAGGGGGCGTGTCCGTAGGCCGAGCCCTGCAAGCAGACACGCCCCCAGAAGAGTAAAAGTGCCCAAAGTAAACACCAATGACAGAGTCCATGGAAATGTGAATAAACACAACACAACACATGTCCCCACAGACTATGAACATAAAATATATAAATGAACATGTTATATATTTTTTAAATTGTAAAGATGTTTGCCCGTGAGTGCGCTCATTTGCGCGGGCGTGCCTGGTGCTTAGCCACAGTTAGCAGTCAGTGGAAAAGCATATAAGAACTAAATATGCAAAGTAAGCCAAAAAGCCATAGCGTAGTGGTAGAGACATCGGCTGAAGAGCAGGCAGTCATGGTTCGAGCCCCCACAACATCAATTTTTATTTTTAGTGAAATAAGCACAAAACAATTCCCTGACATATATGTACACATATAAAATTATATTTTATGTAAAATGTAATGACATAGGCCATTTATTTTGAAGAAATGTGAGATAACAAAATAATAAAAAATGCCAGATGTGCCTAGAGCTGAGCTACAGTTTAACAAGGTGAGTGCATCTGCCTGTGGGTGATCAGTGGTTTAACAGATGTAAAATGAGTGCCCGAAGGTGAGTAGTGGTTTAACAGGTGCAAAATGAGTGCCAGGGATTGAGCAGAGTTCGAACATGCTGAAACTGTGTGCCCCTAGCTGAGCTGAGCGTAATATGCATGCTGACAGCCAAATAAAGCGTAAACCAGCGTAACCCATTTACGCGGAGCTGTGCACCGCGCCAACAAGCTAACTGCTGGGCAACGTTGAGCAAGCTGTAACAAAACTGCCTTTACACAGACACACCCCCTAGCCTGTCTAGACAGTCATAAAAAGCAGTGGGCAGGGTCGAACCCAGGATACCATGCACCATAGTCAAGGTACTGAACCACTAAGCCATGACAGCTGTACTTAGAAATGCAGTAATAACAAATATATAGGAATGAATAGAAAGTGGAGCATGACAAAGCAGGTTTTGTGAAGTTGATACAATTCCAAAATGGCCAATCACAGATAAGTGTGGGAAAAACGGCATATATAAGCCCCATAGGCGGGAATACACAGCATAAACTATTGTAGAACTAACTTGCAGCCAGAATGTCAGGAGTAGGTGAGGGTAGTTGCTTTCAAGCACAGAGGTGGGGCGTTGAGGAGTCCAGATATATGGTTTGGCTCCTAGTCCACAATCATGAGACCCAACTCATGCAGGGCCAGGTCTTGTGGGGAGCATATAGGGCTGAGGCGTGGGACCAGTTGGCTCATGATTTCACCAGTGCCACAGGGATTCCAAGGACTGGTGAGCAGGTCCGTTACCACCATGCGGACCTGAAGAGACATAAGCAGGACCAGTTGAACCTTTGGATCCAGGAGGCCCGGCAAATGCCCAACGCCCCACTACTGAGTAAGTTACATTTAATTATGTATGTAAGAAATTAAACTAGCTGATATTATGGAGATGTGTATTCCAATATTACTTCATTTATATTACAGCTGCAGGTGTCCGTTCTGCGAACCGCAGAGCCTATGGCGATAGGCTGGTGTGGTTGCACCACCAGGCAGGTCAGTAATCCTCTCCCAGTAACTGTAAAGAAATATAAAAGTATGACAGTTAGCAAAAGAGTGCAGTGTAGTCACTAAGTAATAAAATGTGCAAGTAACAGTGTAAGAGTGTTTGCAAGTATTGCTTGATTACAAAAGTGTGTTGCAGTCTGTAATCCAAACAGAAAAATGAAAATGTCTGAAATAAAGTCTGAAATAAAGATGCCCCACCTGTAATATAATAGTACACAACCTGCAGCAGGCTGAAAAGTACAGCTGCAGAAGATGAGCAAATCACACGTGTGAAATATATCCCTGTTGAAATACTGAAACATGACAGAAGTGAGACTGCTGGAAAGGATTGTAATAACTACAGGTAAAACATGTCAATAAAGCCTAGAAGTAAGTACCATCCTGAATAGTAAAATGAAAACAAATGAGAGAGTGTGAGAAAGAGTTATGAATCCACCAATAAAGTAGTAATAACCCCTGAATAAAGTATACTGCAGTCAGTACAGAATGAAATGAATGTGACAAGCAGAACCAAACTGCGAAATGTGTTCAAAGTGTTGATGCAGCTGGAATGTGTATCCCAAAATCTGGATATGTTGCTCTCAGTCTGCAATATGCAGATAGTATGATTGTCTGAAATACCAAACATCCACAGTTGTCTGTAGCTATATAAAGCAAATGCAGCAGGATGATGTAGCTGAACAAAGCCAGATATGAACGTGTATGAATAACAATAAAATGTATATTGATGTAGCAGTAACAGTCCTATCACCAACTTGAAGTAGTTATCATATAGGAAACTGTAGTTAAAACAGTAGTGTGTATATATCTGCAGCTATTAGAAATGTACAGCATATGTATTGGTATTCGAAGGTGTTAATAATATTTTCTTCACCCCACCCTATAACCACATATAATCCATTCCACGTGAAATTGGTATGTGCAATTACAATTAACACCCCTGGACATTTGTCCTGTTGGGTCATAAATATTTGCATGTACGTTGATGCATCTGCCCTGTTCATACATCCAAACCAGATGGCCTGTTGCCATCAATCAACCCTGCATCTTGTTGGACTGTGTATTGCTGTTCAAATTATGCATGTGTTATGCTCGCTGTTCAATGGTGTGAATATCTGGGTGTTTGGTCAATGGGAATACTAATGCATGCTGTTACAACTAATTGCAAATGGTATTGTATGTTACTAACCCAAACTGTCATGACATAATGCAAAACATAGGACGACAGGGAAGGCGGGTTCCAGCGGACCCACCTCTCCCACCTTAGCTGGCGAGTGCACCTGGCACTAGTGCCCAGTCTGGACCCTCCTCCGGTGGCCCTGTGCCACCTGTGGGTGGAAGCGCTGCAGGGGATGGGGCCCATCCCCCCTCTGCAAGTGTGGCCGGAGGAGAACCACCACTCACCCTCTGTAGCGTCCGGACTGTGGTGCGTAGGGAGATCCGGGACACTGTTCTTGGGACCCTACGCCAGCTTGAGGCACAGGTGGCACAACTTACGGGCATGCCTGTTGCCTGGCCTACACAGCCCCCAGCACAGCCCCATCCTGGGCAGTGAAGGAACAGTGGAAACTGCCCATGGGTGGGGATATCAGTTCCACTTTTGCCATCTGTGGGCTCATGTGCTCTGGATATCCAAACATCCGTCCCCGTCAATTGTGTAACCCCCCCCACACGTGTCATACACCGCCCCTGTATGTGTCTTGTTTGTCTTGTCTGTTGACCTTCCCAACCTACCTCCCCAGCTATACCGACTTCCTTTACCTGACATACCACTCTCACCTGAAAAAAAAAAAAAAAAAAAGGGCACTCTGTACCCACAAAAAAATTACGCCCCATACATAGCTGCCCATTCCGCACACATGTTTGCTGGACATGGAAACTATCAATTACAATTGGCTGTACAACAAGTATTATTGTTGTCCTGACACCTCTCTAAGGGGTGGAAGGTTTCAAATGTCACATCAAATTACAAACATATGCACAGCTGTTGCTGATGAAGTAATGGGCAGCTATGGGCCTTACCTACATCCCTCCTGCAAAACCCGAGTTTGTTTCCCTACTGTCTTACCCTCTTTGTGACCCCTTTTTCACCACTTTCCTGTCTCCCCATTTTCATTTCTTTCAAAGAAAATAGCGCGGGTGTGCGCCAGAGTAAGCACTGTTAAGCGGTTGTAAGTGGGTGTGCGCGGAGCTGAACGCCAGTGCGCATGCGGGAGTTCCACGCAAACCAGCGCTAACCCGGTTAGAACTACTTAAAAGTGCCTTAGTCACTCTGATTGACAGGTCCTGTAGTCAGTTCAAAAACAAAATAAAATCCCACTGTCAGTCCCGAACCCAGGACCTTGGAAACAGTAGTTTGCATGACTTACCTCTAAGCCATGACTGTTATACAAGAACATTGTGCTAAAATAAATATATCATGTAAAAGTAGGAATGAATGTAAAGGGAATATAGGATGTGTAGTACACAAAGCATGTCATGTATACTTACTGTCAAATCTTCTGGATTTCTATAATAGTAGTGTGTGAACAGAAACAGCCATGCTAGTTAGTAGCTAGTAGGTAATAATGTCAGTTAATATACATATATTAATGTATGTATATTTACATATATATATATATATACATATATATATATATATATATATATATATATATATATATATATATATATAGTTGTAGGTGTCAGTGTGCATACACACTTAGTACAGGAAACAGGAGAGATGAATGGAGAAATGTGAATCTACAACACAGCCTGAATCATGAGAGAGATACTAACCTTTACACTCACAGAACAGTGTCCACAGCATACCAGCATGGTCCCCGCCCTTACAATCTGAAAGGGCAACGCCTATCTCACATACCCTTTTATAGCACTGTCCTGAAATCACAGTGAGAACTGCAATCAGTACACAACTGGCTGCATGCAATTAGCAAATTCTGGCTTACAATTGGTGCAGAGGCCATCACATGGACTTATGCAGATACCTACAAAAGCATCCTGTACTCCCACTCCACGCATGCAATACTTTCATTGCACCATCTGGAGGCAGACAGAGAGAGAGAGAGAGAGAGAGAGAGAGAGAAAAAAAAAAGAAAAAAGAAAATAAGAACACAAACAAAAACACACGTTACACAAACTAAGTTGAAGCTGTCATCAGTGTCAGTATCAAGCTGGGCTAGCAGCAGCAGGAAGCTATAGTAATGGTAATGCAACCAGCTGCGACAAACACAGGTAATGTAAAGTAACAAGTTAATAGTCTACATACTGTGAACCCTCCATATGTGTCATTGGTCTGTATCTATAGGTATGTCCATGTGATAAGTTGTGTGCACGTAGTTTCACCCAAAGGGGATGACTATACATTACATGTCATTCAGTGTTAGGCCATGATCCTGGCACCAGTTGTCCGTTTCAGTGAGGCCTGTCTGTAGGATGTGTGTGTCAGCTGGTGTAACGACTATGGAGCATAGTTCGCAGTCATCTGGGAACTTTGTCATCCACAACCCACACATGTTTGCTTTCACATCTGAGAAGTAAATGCCAAACAAGAGGGGTCCTTAGGACAGAGCCCTGTGGGATACCACATGTGACTGGCTTTGAGTCTGACATCGCTCCCGCAATATCGATATTATGGATACTGTATTTCAACCAGTGTGCAACCCATCATGTGACATATGTAGTAACATGTAAGCTAATGAGCTAGTCTATGATGCCTGAGTGGAGTACTGTGTTGAAGGCCTTAGGCAAGTCCAGGTAGGCTGTATGGACTGCATTGCCCTCATCAATGGCTGTAGTGACTGTTTTGAAAGGTCAACCAGGTTCGAAAGGCAGGATCAGCCCATCACAAAGGCAAACTGGGTGGGATCAAGTGTCTGCAGGTACCCAATATCGCTGTATATGAGTCCCATAATGAATCATTCTATAGCTTTGCAGACCAGGCTGGTTAAGCTTATGGGGCATAGTTCCCAGGGTCAGTAGAGGTGCCTCCGTAGTAGAGTGGGACCACTGTTGCTGTATGCCAGTGTTCAGGTACATATCCCGTAGTACGGCCAAGGTTAAATATCAGTCTTATATGCAGTTGTATCTCCTCTTGTAGTTCACGTAGCACACATCCAGGGATACCATCAGGTCACATTGATGCTGTGTGTTCTGCTATGCTGAGGGTGGCCCTCACCTGGACGTCTGAGATGATAGGGAGGTTACATTCAGCTGTGATAAGTATTTCTAAGTGTGGGGGAGAAGGAGGGGGGGGATACGTGCACTGAACCTGTCTGCCAGAATGTTGCCAATATCTGTGTGTTCAGTGAATGTTAAGTAGGTGTGTAGTAACTTAGAGCATATCTGAGGCATTTGGTCCATATGTCTGACATAACTGAAGAAGGCCTTGTGGTTATCTATAGTGTTCGTGGCCATTTCCCTCTGAGTAGGCCGTGGATGTTGTTATGAGAAACTATAGCTTATTACCAGTGCTGACCACAGATGCCTTCCCTTTATGTGAATCTGCTCTGTCCTGCAGTAGCCTCCTTCTATCGTTATACAATCTGCCTTTGGCTGGGGTCCACCAGACAGGATGCCTAACCTTTGTGCATAGGGTCTGGGTTAGAAATGTGTGTGCATGTTCCATGCATTCTTTGGGATGTCCATGGGAAGCATTCGCAAAGGGGTCAGCAGTGTGGGTTGTAGATTCCACTGGCCCAGTGGGCTGCATGGATACCATGTCAGTCCTAACAAGTGAATATCTGTCTAATCACATATATATCAAAGTAGTCTACTGTGCTGGTGATGGTGGTGGTGGTGGTGGTGGTGGGATATGTATATCCAGGCCGAGTAATTTGTGTCCAGGTCACACTAGTGGATGGCGTTCCACATACAGTACCTTGGTATGAACCCCCAGAGTGAGGTTGTGCATAGGACCTGTCTCAGTGTGCTGACCGATGGGGCTTGCTACTATGTTGTATGGAATGTGGCAGGTATTGTTGCACAGGTGGTGGCTGAGCACTGATATCTGGCCATGTACTTGTGTATCCACCAAGAGACACACACGTGCTACATATGGGAGTAGTAGTATATCACTACAGTTGAGTATCATGTATAGTATGTGTGCCATATATTGCTGACATAGTCTGCTGATATCCTGTTTGTGTTCTCTTCCAGGGACATGGCGCGTCAGCAAAATCCTGCCTACTCTGCTGCAGAAGATGAAGAGATACACCAGAGCCTGGTGCAGGATTATGACATACTGTTTTCCCGCACCAGCCAGAATCAGCAGGAGAGGGCTGCACTGTGGCAAGACCTTGTCCGTAGGGTAAATGACATTGGCACGCATAATAGGACATATGAGCAGGTACAACATCACTGCAGTGATTTAATCAGAAATGTCCGTCAGCATGCATCAGATATCCACAGGCAACAGGTCGCCACAGGAGGTGGGGTGGCCACACATCCCCCCCTCACCAGACTGGAGGGGCTACTCCTAAGTGTTGTGGCTCCAGCCCAGGAACATCAACAGCAACACACCTGCATTATGATGGAGACTGGATCCACACAGCAACACGACATGGAGCATGCAGGTAATATGCCATATGTACACTTGACTGTTCTGTACACTGTTAGTTTATGCATGTGTAAGGTGTGTCTGTGGTATGTAGCTGTCAACATAGTATGTAATTGTGCAGGTGTGATATTGCCAATATCAGCAGCTGACATGTGAAAAGCAACTGGTGTACTACTGCACTGTATCATACGCAGTATCAATGGCACAGTTGTGCCCACTGACATTAATCCCCTCATTTCTGCAGGTCCCTCCGGTGTTACAGCAAGGCAGCCCATCCATGCTGGTGAGTGTGTTTTAACAATACCTATAATAGTCCTGATAGTGCTAGTAATAATAGTGTAACTCAGTAGTGCTCTGTGTGTATACTGCGGGGTGTGCATGTGTGCATGTGTCCACATGTGCATGTGTGCATGTGTGCATGTGTGCATGTGTGCACGTGTCCACGCGTGCACGTGTCCACGCGTGCATGTGTGCCTCTGTCCACGTGTGCATGTGTGCATGTGTGCCTGTGTCCACGTGTGCATGTGTCCACGTGTGCATGTGTGTATGTGTGCATTAGTGCATCACTGGTAACATTGTGTAGACATTGTAAACTGTGTTTCCTGTCTTCCTCCCACAGGTTCTGGTGCTGCTCTGGTGTCCTGCAGCAGGGAACCTGAATCTGGTGCCACAGGTACTGATAATGATGATATCTGTGTAATGGCACAGGAAGGTGTGTCAGGGTCCATCATTGGTCAGCCAATTGACAGTACACAGCTGTCAACCCCATAATTGCGCACAGTCATCATGCCAGTACATCCTATGTCACCATTGTCCCTAGGTGATGGATAGGATACAGTGGGCATTGACCAGGGTAATGTGGTAGCTGTGGCACATGCTTCCCCACACAGCAGCCATGGGAAGGGTCCTGCGATGGTACCACACAGACAGTTGCCCATGGGTTCTCGTGGTAGCATCCATGGGCGTACTGCCTCTGGCAGACATTCCCAAAGAGGTCTGTCAACCTCAGCTATGTTTCAGGCTGTCATGCAGGCACAGTCGCGTATGGAAAGGTACACCAGACAGGGTCTGAGGGAGCTGAGAGCATGTCGCACAGCCATGACTGACAGTATGCGTGACATCGCGGATGCTATCCATAATTTCACCGATGTCATAGACAGACATCGTGGGGACATATTACAGCAGTTCCACAACCACATGTCCATGAGCCAGGGCAATGGTGGACGGTTGCAGCATCGATGTGGCCGTATGCCAGAAACAGCAGCAACTGGCAGTCGGCGCGGACGACAACAGGCCCGCAGATGCCCCCATAGTGCCAGCAGCAACCCCAGCAATGCTGGGTCTGTGCTGTTATTGGACCGCCCCAGGAGACCACGTGCACGTGGCTCTGGACAGTCCCAACAGGGACCTGTGTCCAGTCAACACACTCCCGCTTCTGATGACAGTACCCAGTCTGGCTTAGTACCGGATACGGTCCGTAGCACCCCTGCCAGGCACAGGTACCATGTCCATGCCCACAGACACTGATCTGTATGACCTGCCAGCTGCAGTCTGTGGCTGTCCACAAACTCCAGTATATGGCAGCCATGAGGTGGAACTGTGTGCATGCATGCACACATGCAAAATGTTAACACCTAGGGCTACCACATACATGCACACACTGCACCAACAGTGCCCCACCCTGTACTGATGTCCCTCACCAACACACATACACACACATGTCAATTGGTGGTATCAGTGGCAGACTCAGGCATACCTAATTCACACCCTGTGCATATGATGAAACTGTGTCATGTCCTGCAATCTCCAGCATCAGTGCAGGAACAGGTAAACACGTTGCTGATGCACAGGGTGACTACATAGAAGTGTATTACTAGTATCATGTTGGTAACAGTACAGTGTGCTGATATGACTGTGTATATATCCCAGCATGCCTGATGCAGTAACTGTATGACTGTCCTGAATTGTTATCTACACCCATAGTAAGTGCCATAGTGTAACAGCTGCACATTATTGCATACCGGTGGTAAGGATGTCAACAGATAGCCACATACATAGGTAGCACAGGGGAGAAGCTAATGCAAGTAGTGATACGCAATGATGGACATGTACAGTAATGGCGGCATGTTGCCCACAACGACTATGCAATGTGGATGTTTGCGCATGTTGATATGTGTGCAGTACCAATGTAATACAAATCACAATTAACTATGACATAATATCAGTTCTACCATGGACATCTGAGCTGTGCATTCCTGGGTACATGTTGATAGTGCCTGCATATTTGCACTGTTACCTACTGTAAGTGTTGCCCCTTCTTTGTTGTACAATGGACTACTTCCAGCCCTGCTTACTGTAGCTTTGTTTGCATGCATGTTTGCTTGGGGTTCCCTGGAACACTGCTTCCACCTGCAATGCAGAGTTACAGAGCTTCTGTGGATTCCTAGTGACATCTGCATAGCGTACTATATGTATGTCAATTTTCCACATGACAGAACGTCACTGTCTGTCCTGTTCACATGTATGTTGTCTGTGACACATTGCACATGACTTACCTGGCATTTACCCACGTGTGCAGTCATATATGCCAGTGCTATGAAATCAGTAGCAGTACACCCACACATACTCATCTTCAGTATGTTGTTCCCCATTGGCCCTATGTGTTGGTAATCACCATGGCAATCACACTACTATGGTAGCATGTGCAAATGTAACCTGAGAATCACCTCTATGATCCAGTTGTGGTTTATGTGAGTCATGTGGCAATGTCACAGCTGCCACATGTATGCAGTCAACCCTCTCCCCTGGCCAGGAACGTACAACACATGTGTGAGATGCCACCACATAGCCAATCTGGGGACTGAGCACTCTGAACCCAGTACTGCCATACCCTGTCAGGTGGCATGACATACTACAGTGACTACAATACGAGTCTGAGATAGACCCGCACTGACAGCAATCCGAACACACTGGGGCATACTTGGAGACTCAGAATAGCATCCTGCCAGAGCATCACACACCTCTGCAGCTGGCACACAGGCATACGTTACTTCGGAATAGAGCACATGCCACACATGGCACACACATCCCGTGTGCCACACACTCACAGCCCGTAGGGCTACACAACACACCTGCTACAGATGTGTCAGGCACCTCTCTTGGCTGCTGCAGTGGGGTCCCGCTCAGCAGGCTGTACATGGTGAAGGTCACAGTAATATGCCCGTGGGGCACTATGGTCCACCACAAAACACATGCATACAGGTCAGTCAGAGGCATGGACACATTATGACTCAGTCATTGTCCATGCCACTATGGATGACCTGAGACATACCTCCCTGGACTACATGATGGGGAACATAGAAGGGATCTCTCAGCATGTGGCACGGGCCAGTATGAGCCTGATCTTGGTTGCCATCATACCCTCACCAGGTATGCTACCACAATATGTAGGAAGGGTGTTCTCTGTCTACATTCTGCTCAATCTCCAATGTCATTCATAGGGTATCCAATGGCTGTCAATGTGTGCTTACATGCTAGGGAAGCCACAATGATTTGCAAGGGGCAGCTTGCACGTGACACCCATGGGCCATTGTATATTGGTGAAGCCCCTTGATACACACATAGTGCCTTTTGCTGCATGACATGGATTACATAGCCACCTCCATGGGTATCACACAGGATAGGACACTAACAGTGATGCTACACAACACCAGCAGTGTACACCGCAAGATGCATGCACTGGACACTGTCCTCAGCGCGGTGAACTGCAATATCTGTGCAGTACCAGATTCCTGATTCATGGCTCACAGGTGCAACCCATCACTGCCAAGTTATACCTCATACCATGCCTGTCGTCCCCTACACATGTAACACACATGGACAGGGGGGTGGTATCTCAAGGCACCACAGATACACACACCTCCAGGTTGTTGGCACAGCACAAAGCATCAGGGCCTATCCATGAGCAGCTAACAGTGTGTTGGACTGCCTTCTGGTTCATAGCCTGGCACACACAACCCTCCCATACACAGGAAACCCACCTGTCCTTCCTAACAACACTGGCAATATGACAGTCTCTAGAAATGTCTTTATATGGCTGGACTGCATCCAGCCAAACATTGTGCGTGAGCATTACTGTAGCTACAACACACTAGCTGAAAGGTTCCCAGCATGTAGTCACTGAATTGCAGTGGAACAACATGTTACCTCTCCCACAACAGGTGGGAACATGCAGCACCTGTTCATTGACTACATGTAGACTATATGGCCCAGACCAGATGTGTATCCCCTGCTGTTGGTATTATACCATATACAACTCACACTGTATATACACATACCGCATGCGGCCCATGCACAGTAAGACACAGTCATAATGTTATGCATTGCAAATACCATTTATCCACTTGAGGTACGTGTCAGACATGGTAACTACTGAAGGTCACAGGTATATATGTGTATGTGTCACACACATACATCATGTGTGCATTGCCATTGCTGGTTTAGGCAATAGCATGCATTGTTATGAACAACAACCCACATATGGTCATATTGTGTGACACAACCACACGTGGCAGTTGTGGGTTTCCAAAACATACCTATCTGTGCTCTGACAGTGGTAGTAGACCCAGTAGTGGAGCGCACTATTGGCATTACTGGGCAAGTAGCCCTGTTTGGCTGTACTGATAGTGTGGTGACATCCCCTGTGTTTACTGGGGGAATATGCAGTATCTGGCGTATTGTAGTAGTTGCCAAAAGGATCTGTTCTCTCACACTTGCAATTACACACACCCTACTACCCCCCCCACACACGCACACTTGCCATTTGCAGGATTCATACCCCTACCTAACTATGTCACGACACGTGAAAGAGACGCATTAGCGAAGTGCACTATTCGGATTACTAGAAAGTACCTCTTCTCTGGCTGTACTTATAGGGTGCTGACATCATCAGTGTTTGGAAAGGGTAATGTGCATCATGTAGTGTGATCTCCTGATTGCCAAAAAGCACATGTCTTTCATACAGAATTGCACACACACAAACTCCCCTCATCCAAACACACACACTTGCAGGTTTCAAACCCCTACCTAAGTATGTTATGATACTTGAGAGAGATGTATTAGCAGAGTGCGCTATTCAGATTACTGGGAGGTTTCCCTTCTCCAGCTGTACTTATCGGGTGCTGACATCATCAGTGTTTGGAAAGGGTAATGTGCATCATGTAGTGTGTTCTCCTGATTGCCAAAAAGCACATGTCTTTCATACAGAAATGCACACACACAAACTCCCTTCATCCAAACACACACACTTGCCATTTGCAAGTTTCAAACCCCTACCGAACTATGTGATGACACTTCACAGAGACACATTAGTAGAGTGCGCTATTTGGATTACTGGGAGGTTTCTCTTCTCCAGCTGTACTTATAGGGTGCTGACATCATCAGTGTTTGGAAAGGGTAGTGTGCATCATGTAGTGTGTTCTCCTGATTGCCAAAAAGGGCATGTCTTTCATACAGAAATGCACACACACAAACTCCCCTCATCCAAACACACACACTTGCCATTTACAGGTTTTAAACCCCTACCTAACTATGTTATGACACTTGAGAGAGATGCATTAGTAGAGTGTGCTATTCGGATTTCTGGCAGGTTTTCCTTCTCCAGCTGTACTTATAGGGTGCTGACATCATCAGTGCTTAGATAGGGGAATGTGCATCCTGTAGAGTGTTTTGCCATTTGCCAAAAGGGACATTTCCCTCACACTAATCCCCCTCCACACACACTGGGCAGTTGCAGGATTCAAACCCCTACCTAACTATGTTATGACACCCGTGACAGACGCATTAGTAGAGCGCACTATTTACATTACTGGGAGGTTTCCCTTCTCCTGCTGTACTTATAGGGTGCTGACATCATCAATGCTTAGAAAGGGGAATGTGCATCCTGTAAAGTGTTTTCCCAGTTGCCGAAAGGGACATTTCCCTCACACAGACTTTCACACACACTAAACCCCCTCCATACACACTGGGCAGTTGCAGGATTCAAACTCCTACCTAACTATGTTATGACACTCATGACAGACGCATTAGCAGAGTGCGCTATTCGCATTACTGAGAGGTTTTCCTTCTTCTGCTGTACTTATAGGGTGCTGACATCATCAGTGCTTAGAAAGGGGAATGTGCATCCTGTAGAGTGTTTTCCCAGTTGCTAAAAGGGACACTTCCCTCACACAGACTTGCACACACAACAACCCCACGCACCCACCCCCACACACACACACACTGAGCATTTGCATGGTTCAAACTCCTACCTAACTATATTATGGCACTTGAGGGAGACGCATTAGCAGAGTGCGCTATCAGAATTACTGGGCATCTGTTCTGCACCTGCAGTATTTATAGGGTGCCGACATCTTTATTTCTACAGAGGTATGTACATCTAGTACTACCTGTCAGGTGGGGGATAGCATATATATGCATTTGCAGCCACCTACGTCAGGGTCAGATATGCACATCGCACTGGCAGGTTATGTTCTATACCATGCTTCATGACCACAGGACCTGTAACACACAACACAACCAGTCCAGAACACCACTCCCACATCCAGGACACACACTTTGCTTCCCTGGGAACAGTGCCGGGATATGCAGGTGTTCACATACACCATTCCAGTTGTTAACGTCAGGTACAGGCATATTGTGTGTGGGAACTACTCAGGCCTCTACAACATTACCCTACAGCCACTACAATTTGTGGGTCCATGTGCTATGGCAGAACCACTCACCACAGCCACATGGGGGAATACATATTGCACCTGTCCATCTGCAACATGGGTACTCACTGTTCCACACCAGAGGTAGACCACCATTGTTGATATCTGACCATACCCTCCTTTCCCTGGACATCCATATCCCATCCCCACCCCCAGGTAAGGTTGTCTCTACAAACAAACTGTATTTAGTACAAGCAGACTCTACACTTGTGAAGACTGGGGTGGATGACTTCAAAGGACCCAAGCTGGGGGACTATACTGGCCACTCTGCATAATCCTTGACAATTGCATTCTATGAGCATGTGTAAGGTTTGCATTGATCATGCTATCCCACATATACCCATGACTGCTCCACAACAGGACACCTCTCAGGTGTACACCAGCCATATATGAGCCATCCAACAGACAGAGTGAGCTAATACATTGCAGAGCTGTAGCCCACAGAGGGAGGATATCTCTGAACAGTACCGGCATGACACTTCAATCCCACATAATCATCACAACACAGTGTTGACAGTGGAATTGTCCAGACAATGCAGATAGGGCTCCCCTCAGTCTGTTATTGATGCCCACTTACTGTTAGAGGTCCTCAGCAGCCCTCTTCCAGCACACACCAACAACATGGATGTGGCTTAGCACATTAAAACCCTGGGATCTCCACTGTGTCCCTGCTTGACAGAGGCACAGCACACTAGCCTCACACGTTGCCTTATGTGACCTACTTTACAGTGGCACAGTAGCCTACTGTACTGGGGATGCAGATGCCAAGCACACTCTGGCTAAGCTGTCATTCCCTAGGGCAAACAGCCTAGTATTGACCTCTACACCCATATGTTTAATTGTCAGATGCACAATATTTGTTGCTGTTAGACTGTTTGCAGGTCTTTATTGCCATAGCATTCCCTGTTCCTATGAACAACTTGTGTATCTGTGGAAGATGTTTGAATATGAGGGCGATCCACTATATCACTTATGTCTCTGTAGTCATTTACTGTGTGCACTGGGCAGATTGCTGTGTTGTGGTTGGTTCCTGGAATGACAACGTACAAATACCAGATATGTGTGGCCAACTGCTAAACGGAGATATGGCCTACGTGTGTGAGCATGCCCAGTTCAGCCTTTCCATGGCATGTTGTCTGACATATGCCTCATTTATCAAAGTGTGCGAGCATGCCCAGTGTGAGCTTTCCATATGTTGAACTCTGCAGTCCACCACATATTTGGGTGAGTGTGAACTTCAACAATATCTCACGTTTATGGTTGTGTGTTGGGTGTCATGTTGTGTACTTACTGGCCAACTTCTTCATGTCTGACCACAACAGGGATTATACTGTGCCTGCAGGGATTGCATGGGATACTTTGCATACAGTTGTCAACATCCTTTCATAATGACCTAACACTGTAGTACCGTATAGTGTACTGGTTCAGTACTTTCACTGTGGTGGACAGTATCCTGGGCTTTAGTCCTATCACTGCTTGACATCTTCATAGTGAGCACAACAGACTGTGTAGGGGCCAGTTGTGCACATATTACCATGTTGCATTATGTTCAGATATGGACTACCTACACCAGGCTCGTCCAACATTGGTAGTGTATTCCACAACATAGGTGGACATTGGCAAACACTAGCGATGTTCCCTAGGCCATTTCTGATGATAGTCACAGAGTGTGTTTGTCCTTTGACACACATTGTAACTGGAGTTTGCCATGACATATGTCATGGTTAGTATATTGTGCCTCCGTCTACCTGTGACATAACAGTGATACCCAGGGTAAACCTACCATCTCCCATCCACTCATCAAGATTCCTCTTGAGGGGTGTCGATGGGTGACTCTCTGGCTAACCTGTACTGGGAGTTTACTCAAGAGTGGGGGTGGCTTCTGTGTTATGGATCATTCAGTACAGCTTGTCCTATATATGTCAGTGCTGGGGTTCAGGTCTCTTATGTGCATAGCTCACTGCCATTCAGATTGTACAAGGTGCAGCATGTTCATTGATTCCAGCTTGGACATGGCTTCATACATCAGGCACAGCTTGCCTCTGGGTGGACAGTATGGCAGTGTGTGGAGCTGCAGTTTGTTTAATCAGGCAACACATGGCATCTGTTCATGCTCTTTTCTACTCCTGGTGAGGTACTGTTGTGGACTTTACAGTTGATGGAGGTGTCTGCTGAGGTACATCCCACAGGGGCTATTGTAGTCAATTGTGATGCTTATGAAGGATGACTGCAGAGCCACAGTGACCTCCCCTTATCTAGACAGCCTTCATGATTGGGTGGGTATATGGTATGTTTCTGTGAACACTACAGCCACATGTTTGTCCATTGCAGGATATCTATCACCTTGTGTCCCCAGGTCTCTCATTACATGTTAGGTACGTAATGGGTTAACACCTGTGTGGTAATTGGTGGGCACTTACTGTATATCCATGGTGGTTGTCTATACACATTTCTGCAATTAGCTTGATGACATGGCTATGGCACCAGTTGTCTGTTTCTATGTGGCCCTTTTGTGGGTTGCTTGTGTCAGCTGGGGGTCAGATATGGTGGGCAGTTTGTACTCCTCTGCATACATGTTCAGTCACAGTCCTTCCATGTTGGCCTGTACCTATGGGACATATATAGGGAACGGGGGAGGTCCCAGGACCAAGCCTTGTGGGATGCCACTTATATCTGGTTTGTAGTCTGACATGGATGCAGCATGTCTGACCATGTCAGTTCTGTCCTTGGTCTGGTTTTCAACCCCTCTACTGACATAGGGGTTTATATTTAAGCTGGTGAACATATCCATACTGAACACGTAGGGTATTGTCTGGAAGCATTTGCATGGTCCAGCTTCACTGTGTGGACCACATTGCCCTCATCTATGACCTTAATGTCTGTTTCAAATGGGTCAAACATGTTTAGGGGCAGGATCTGCACTTACAACAGCCACACTGGGTAGGGTCCGGTGTCAGTAGGTCCCTGATAGCTTTATGTCTGCGGTACATGCTGATCCTTTCCATAGCTGTGCAGACCAAGCTTGTCAGGATCCTGGGGTGGTAGTTTGCAGTATCCATTCAGGCAACACCTTTATTGTGAAGGACCACTGTTGTTGTACACTGCTCTTTGGGTACATATCCTGTGGTAAGGCTGACATTGAGCAGTAGTGTGATTTAGCATTCCATTCTTCTTGGAGTCCATGTTGGCCTCAGCCCAGGACACCATCTCATACCTTCGCTGCTGTGTGTTTTGCTTTGTAGATGATGGCTGTTACCTCAGCATCTGCAATGTCAGGAGGCCAGCAGTCTGCTGGGATAGATATTTTGCATTCTGGGGGGGGGGGGGCGGGTTTGCACTGCACCTGTCAGGTTGTATGTTGGCAATATGTGTGTGTGCTTGGTAAGCTGTTTGTAATATCTGTGTGATTCAGAGCATATCTGTGAATTCCCAACATGGTTCCTACCATCATTTGAGTAAGCCTTGTGATTATCCTTAGTATCCTGTATAATTTGTATCTTCATAAGTTCATAGGTTCATACTAGGCTATCCACCCTAGGGCATTAGTAAGCCTAGCCAGAGTGTGTGTGTCTTTCGCCGCCTCTTGCTATGTGAATATTATGGCCATTTATGATTTACTTTACTGTGCCTCTGTCTGGACGTGACACAGTGAAGACCCCCAGTGTGCATCTATGATCATCCATCCACTTGGCAATATTCCTGTTGAGGGGTGTCAGTGAGGGGCTCTGCCTAACATGGAGTGGGATCCTGTTCCAGGGTGTGGGGAGCCTCTGGGTTATGTATCTGTCCCTCCAGCACATCCTATTTCATTATGTGTTGAGGTTGACATCTGTCACTCTCACAGCTCAAATGGCTTTGATTTCCTGGGGTGGAGCATGTCCATTATTCCTGTGTTGGACATGGCCTTGTACAACAGACATACAATGCCTCTGTGTAGGCAGTCTGTGACTGCATTCAGCTGGGGTGTCTACAGCCAGGCAGCATATGACATATATTTGACACCCTTTATCCTCTTGGTGAGGTACCTTTGAGGTCTTTCTAACTGCTGCAGGTGTCAGGTAAGGTACATCCCATATGAGTCATTGTACTAGATTATGGGTCTGATAAGAGAACAATACAGGGGCACGGTGACCTCTGTTGATGTAGATGTGAATCCTTTCATGATATGGTGTCCAATATAGACAGTCTTCCTAGCCACATTAGCATTGTTAGTGTCACATGACAGGCTAATGACTTGTGTCCCTAGGTCCCTGATTACTCCTTGCATACATAATGGTTTACCACCTATGTGGTAATTTGTGAGTACCTTGTTTGGTATTTGGTGGGACATTCATACTGTCCAGTGTCTTCAGGATGTCTGGGTGGGGTTCCTGTGTGTGAGAGTGTGATTTGTCACATGGTACAGACTACAGCAGTTTTGACTACAGTTAGGTGCACATGGGTGGTCTCCGCTGCTTCGTGCATTGTCAGTTACCTGGCCGTATGGGTGTCTGTGCTGCATATGGATACTCCCCCTCCTTTGATGTTTTGGTCCAGGTGTTGGCGCCATAATGCATGATATGAGGTATAACCTGGTAGTGCTGGTGTGCTGTCAGTAGGCTTGCATCAGGTTTCTGTCACTGCACAGACATCGATGTTCTCCATACTGGGAAGTGCCTCAGGAGCATGCATATTGCAGTTTACACATCTGGCATTGGTCAGCATTACCCTTATGTTTCTTACCACTTATGTTTTCTGGGGTGGTGGGTTAGTCTTTTCGGCCTTGCCTATGTACGGCTCTATGGAGGTGGCAAAGGCCTTATCCAGTATCCGGACGCCCAGGGGTAACAGGTGCAAGCCATCCTTGGAACAGCAGCATGGCTTGTCATGCATGACATCTCAAGCAGACAGACATGAGATCCTCTTGGACTGACAGCTGTAATTGTGCCACCTGTTAAAGCTGATCATTCTGTGTTTGTACTGTGGCATCATTCTTGGTGAGGTTTGGATGCTGCAAATGGCCAGTGTCATACTGGCCTGGAGTACATACTCAGAGAGCTCATCCATGTCTCTTTTCATGTAGTCCAGGGAGGTACATCTCAGGTCATTCACACCAGCATGGACAATGAGTGCATCATATTTCTGCTTGCTTTGGGGTGACCTGCGTACTTGTGTTATGTGGCGTATTGTAGCAGCCTACAGGCAGCTTACTGTACCCTTTCGCTTGTTCAGTCTGGTGAGTGGGACAGCAGTGTGTCTGCCTATAGACACCTATTACAACTGTATCAGGCATGTTGTTTCTCCTTCTGGCCTGTGACTGTTTGGCACACCAGCTTTGTGTACTATGTGCTGCATGTGCTATGTTTGGAGGTTGTGGTTGCTTGGGGTCTGCTTTGTAGGCCTCTGTTGGTGTGGTGTGTTTGTAATTAGGGCCTCCGGGAATGTTTTTCTGTGTTTATGTGTTTGGTTTACAGTTGTGATAGGTCTATGTGGGACTGGGTTTGTGGTGTATGTGGTTACCTTCTCCTCCTGACTAGTTTTGACAGACTGAGTTGGGGGAGCTCAGCCTCCAGTTTGGATAAATGGTTGCATCTCTCACATATATTTGTATTTATTGGGGGGAGTTAAGGGTTGTCTGTGTACTTGGGGCAGGTGTAACATTGCCTCAGGATTCACAGATTCTACTTGTTGTAGCTGGCCTTAGTGGATTGTATGTGTGGACATATTTTATTGCCATACTACTGATCAGTGATTAATTCCCTTTTTATGTTTGCTCTATCATGTAGTAGCTTCCTCATTCTCTTACATGGTTTGGTAATGGCTGGAGTCCAGCATGCCAGATGCCTGCGTGTATGGCATTGTGTCTTGTTATTTGTGATTGCATAATCCAAGCATTCCTGACTGTGTTCAGGGAATACCTGTATAACAGGTTCTGTGGTGTGTCCCATATTCTGCACCTGCACAGGGCCTTTTGTGGATTCCACATCAGTTTGGAGGGGTGCAACTTATGCTTTACACATGTTTTTCACTGTGGTTTTCTGGCCAGGGACTGTGGTCAGGATGTGTATATCCGGTGTGATTACGCTATGGTCTGGTCTTACCAGTGAGGGATACACTTCTCATCTTGCCATCCAGTACACATGTTGCTGATTATCACATCGAGTATGCTTACCCCTCTTGTGGGAGTGGTACGTTGTTCCTGGGCATTTTGGTTTATGGATTCTAGGAACTTTTCTCCTTCTGTGTTGGTGCTAGTATAATGCTCCCAGTGTATGTCTGGGTATTTTCAGTCAACCAATATAATGTGGTTTGGGGGGCTTGATATATTCATGTATTCCAACATAGGCCAGGTGCAGTTCCTGGTGTTAGGACAGTAGTCTGCAGCAGGCTATATACTGGGAGGCGGTTTTAGCCACTGGTACTTGACCATGGCTAATCCATGCTGCTTCTTGTTGTGGTACCAACGTGGGGGTGTGGTTATCCTTGACAATTATTGCTAGTCACCCTCCTTTTGTAGCTTGTTCCATGTTTTGAGGCTGTACAGCACAGTATGAGGTGTAACCTGGTAGTGTTAGGGTGCTGATGTGAGCCTTGACCCAGTTTTCTATTACAGGACAGATATCAACATTCTCCATACTGTGTGCGTTTACACTGCACGCATCTTGCTGTTTAGACTTCTGGCATTGGGTAGCATTACATCTAGGTTCCTATCCCTTGTGGTACCTATGAAGGTGGGTTTGTGTTTTGAGACTTACCTATTCAGGGCACGCTGTGGGTACTGACAGCCTTTGCCAGTAGCCATCGGGCCTAGACTGATAGGTGCACACCACCCCTAGCAGGTGGTGCATCATGTCATGCTCAGCATGTCTTCCCAGGCTGAAACACATTGGCTCCCCTTTGACTAACTGCATTACTTCAGCCAATTATTGCAATTGATCATCCCATCGTCATTTTGTGGCTTCATGCTTGGTGAGGGTGGACGTTAATCAGGGTCCTCAAGTGTGCATATAGTACATGGTGTTACATTACTTAACACATGGCATTCATGCCTCAGGTGGTGCTGCAGGGATGCCTCTGTCGGATGCACATATTACACTCCCCGTACATGTTTGTGAGCAGGTCATGTTATTTTAGGCATCCCTGTTATTATTTGAGTGAGTCAGAGAGGGGTATCATTCCCAGGGTTCCTACTGAGCCAGTGTATGTGCTATGCGTTGCCTCTTTGCCAAGGCCAGGGCATACTGGGCATGCCTCCTTCTGCCTACTGGGGCAGGCTCAGGTTGTTCCTCCGAGTCACGCTCTGCCTGTGATGGCCTTGGCAATGGTGGGGGGCTGTTTGGCCCAGCCTTATGCTGGTCCTGCTGCAGCTGATTTTGCAAGATCATATTATGTAGCATAGCACATACCATGACAATTTGGGTACATGTAGTTGGTGAGTACTGCAAGGCTCCACCAGATGTGTCCAGACACCGGAACCGTGACTTGAGCAGCCCAAACACACGCTCTATTACATTACGTGTTTGTGCGTGTGCCTCATTATGGCGTTCCTATTCAGGTGTGTGTGCGTTTCTGATGGGTGTCATCACCCACGGCTCCAGTGCATAACTTGCATCCCCCACTAGGTGTCCGTGTGGAATGTCCTCACTGGCAAATGTCTGGTACAGCTGCGTCAAATGCCAGATGTGGGAATCATGGTAGCTCCCAGGGCAGCCAGCACACACATTCATTATTATGCCCTGGGCATCACACACGACCTGGCAGTTGATGGAGGGGAAGCCCTTGCAGTTAATGTAGGCCCTACCCCGCTCACCGGCTGGTGCTTTGATGCGTATGTGCGTGCAGTCTATTGCACCCACTACCTCAGGGTATTCCGCTATTTGCTGGAAGAGACGCATATTGCTGGCCAATACCTCACGGGCATTGGGGAAATATACGTGATCACCGATGTGCTGACATGGCATCCAGGAACTGGTGCAGTACCCTGGAGGCTGATGCCTGTGATATCCCCATCATATCACCAGTTGGTCTCTGGAAGGTACCTGTTGCTAGTATTCTTAGGCCAACACATACCTTGGTTTCCACTGGGATGGGTTCCCCTCTGTTGGTTCTGTGTGTGAGGCGTGGCCTGCACAGCTCGACAATTTGCTGCAGGAGGTCTCTGTCCACTCTATAGTGCTCTACTGTCTCCAGCTCATGTAACCCATGGTAAGTGACCCTGGGCCTGTACACTCTTCTCCGTCTCCTCACTGTGGGTTGTCTGGCACCATCTGCATTGTCACCACCCTCAGCAAGTCGCCTATGTCTCATTATGACAGCTATGGCAGCCCCTAGCATTTCTGCTCTGAGTTCAGCTTTTTCAGTTTTCACTTCTAATAGCTTACTCCTGTCTTGCAGTGTCTCTTGAGAGAAACATCCTGCACTGCTGTTTGCAGAGTTTTAAGTGCTGGGCTGGGCTACTATTCTGCCTGTGTAATTGCCTGCTTCTAATTGTTTTCACCTGCTAGCTCCAGCAGTATTCCCTGCTAGCTTCCTACTAATTCTGTTGCTTCCTTTTTCCTTTCTGTTTCCTCAGGGGGGGAGCAGTGTGCATACCAGCAGAAACACACTCACAGTGGCTTACACACGCACACACATGCTTACATGGTTCAGGATCTGCCTATTCGGGTTAAAACGCGCGCGCACCAGTGCAAATAGTGTTACAAATCAACCAACACGCTCCCACATGCTCAGTCTGCCTTACACGTGCACACACTGTCCTACTCGCGCCTCATGGTGCACACACGTGAGCATGCATGCCCAGCAAGAAACTTTGGTGTAAGTAACAGTGTACACCTTCCATTTCTTGACTTTCCCACACTTATCTTGTGGCACTCCTTTTTCCATGATCTGTGTCTGTCATCTGTCATGTAACACTGACCTCCAATGAACTGCATTTCTTTCTACCATTCCCCCCTGTGATGTCACCTATCTCCTACTTTATTCCTCCCCCTTATGTATCTCTTACACTACTCAGAATGTGCTCATTTGCTATGTGACTGTGGGATTCAGTATCCTAACCCTCATTTACATCAGATTGCCTACTAATGCTTAGTTACATGTCTTAGACTCAGCTTCCCCCCTTAGCAACCACTACACGGGTTACTCGGGTTGGGAGGGTGGCCTAATGGTTAAGGTATTTGCCTTACAAACACAAGGTGCAGGGTTTGAGTCTCACAAGGGATAATTGGCTAAGCTTAAAATAGCTCGAAAGGGCAGTTAGCTTAGTACTAACCTATGAACGGTGGCCATGTTGTTTTTGGTCTGCTGGTCCCTGCATTGTCATTCCATGTATTGCATAAAACCCACATTTGTGGGTTTATAACCTTCATTTTTATGTTTTATACAGCGCAGCCCGTTTGCACGGGGCTGTGCTGTGTTGATCGCCGAAAACAAAATTATATTTTTTTAATATTTGCATTGGGGTACCTTGCCAATTGCCACATATTTGGCCATTGGTATGCTGCCTGACACATATGCACCCTTTATTTGGAGCTGACATGGCTCCATTGTGATTTTTGTAGAAACGTACTCAGTTGTCAACTGAGTACATTTCTGCAGCAAAAACGGCTCTTACACGGGCTGCTTTCTATTTCGTGGATCGCTACTCTACCTCATTTGCATGCCTTTCGGCTGCAAGTGTGGTATTTAGCATATCCACACCCAGTCCGTGTAAGAGAAGTTTTAGCTGGTCTCTTACACGGAGTTTCGGGCTGTTCCTGGATCGCGAGGCTTGCATGGAGTGTTACATGTCTCTTACACTCCGTGCAAGCCTTCGTGAATCCTACCCAGTATCTATCAGGGCCACCAGAAACCCTTTTTCACCACAGCCTCTGAATGGGCTTTGTCCTAGAAGAATGGAGGACTGCAACAGTCATCCCTCTGCACAAGGGGGGAGGGCATCAACTGACCCATGGAACTACAGACCCGTAAGCTTGACCAGTTTCATCTGCAAGGCCATGGAGAGAATTATCATGGACTTGATCAATAACAACATAGAAACTCTCCAAAAAACTGGGCCAGGCCTGATTTGGCTTTGTCAAAGGGAATTCTTGCCTGTTTAATCTGGTGCACTTCTTTGAGAAAGCCACCAGGGCCATGGATGAGGGTAAAATGGTACATACTGCTTATCTAGACCTGGCCAAAGCTTTTGACACAGTCCTCCATTTGGGGATCATAAACAAACTTACTGAGTTAGGCATAAACCCCTACATCATCAGACATAAAGCCAGCTGGCTGACTGACAGGGCACATGTATATATAGGTGAATCCATTTCCGAAAAGAAACCTATTACTAGCAGTGTCCCACAGGGCTCAGTGATGGGACCTCTCCTGTTTGGTATATACTTCTCTGAAATGAATGCCAATGTTGGGGTCCTCTGGCTCACCAGGTTCACTGATGACTATAAGTTAGGAGCAATCACTGAATCCCCAAAAGATGGTAACATCCTACAAAGAGGTTTAAAAATGACAAACGACTGGTGCCAAAACCATGGTCTGAGACTAAATGTTAAAAAAATGCATAATTACACCCTTCAGTAAATCAGATATCCCTTCAAATTATAATATTGATAGCACTCCCCAAAAAGTAGACCTAGTGGTGAGGGATCTAGGAACACAGATAGATAGTAACCTAAACTTTGACTACCAGGTAGCTACAGCAGTGAGGAAATCCTTCTGTGTGGCACGATTTATAAGTAAAGGCATAGCATCAAGATCAAAGGAAGTCATAGTGCCATTGTACTAGACCATTATCAGGCCCATAATCGAGTACAGTGCTCCCTTCTGCATGTACCTAGTCAGGCACATACACCAAATGGAGTGCTTCAAGAGGTTTCTCACACAAAAAAAATGCAAAGTGTATGACACATGTCTTATGCAGACCAATTAAAGGCCCTATCCCTTTATTCAGTCTCAAATCATTTATTGAACGATGACTTATGCCTGACCTACAAGGTATTCTCTGAGCCAGTCCTGATGAAAATGTTGCATATTTGCAAGAAAAAATATATGAGGTAATGCGTTCCATGGACCTGAGCCTTATTTGTGACTCTAACAGAACTTTCTGGACAGACAGATTCATATCTCAAAGACTACCTTGTTTACGGAATAAACTTCCCATCTTCGTAAAACAAAGCACGTCCTTCACTCTCTTCAAAAAGAATTTGGATAAATGGATGGGGAACCATAAATTAGCTCCTGGGGTACTGCCTATGTCCCTTATGGACAGAAGCAGTCTGTAAAATGACTCAGGGCTTCAATACCCAAAGACCCACTACCTTGATATTACCCCATCCCATATCTGGGGAATTAAAATATAATATGGTCATATCCTGGGTATTATTGGCTAGGCTTGTAAAGGCTCTTGTGACATTAGTCTAGTAATTGCCAATAAACCTATGAACCTATATTTTGACAACAGTTAATACAGACATGCAAATGTGTAACAGAAAACTATAATTCTTTGATCTCTTTTTTTTTCTCATATTCTTTGAGCGCAGCGCTGCTAAGCTGATTCGCACTGCTGAAGCGTTAGCGCATGTGTAATCATATCTTGAAGTGCTGAACTTGCAGTGGTAATTAGCAGTACTCTGTGTTGCTCTTTGTTGACTTTCAAGCAAAGATCTTTACAAGACAGCCTTCACAATAGGTACTAGGCAGATTACTATTGCAGTAAGGATAATGATGTGTGAGGTAAAAGTTTAGCCAACATGTACATATACAGTAGCCAAACAAAACATAATGAAACATGTGGTCATCCATGTGTATTTGAACATTTTAGCATGCCAAGAAAAACATTTAGACCTGAGTATTATCTAAGCACAACACTAAGAAATTTGTATTTGTGATAATTAATTTTTTACAGCAGATTTCAGAAAATGTGAATGTATGCCTTCTTCTTCTTCTCCTTTCGGCTGCTCGCATTAGGGGTCGCACAGAGCAAATGTGAATATATGTAATCATCTTTATTACCCTATTGATGACTATAATCTGTACATCCGACTTTGATTACTATAGGTACAAATAAGGGGTGGGAGAGTGCGATAAACATGAACACCTAACCAAGATAAGCTTGGCTTACTAAGTCTCCCTGCTGGGGCTGCGATCGTTTTGAAAATGATGTCTTGCTGCACTGTTCCAATGTTATATTAAGAGAATGTTATATAGATTGCAATACAGATGTTTTCAATTATATGAACTGTCATGACACTATGCAAAAACATCAGCCTACAAACAGGGTAATTATCTCAACATGCCACATAGGAACTTCTACTTTAATACATCCAGCAGGCTAAGAATTGTTAAATTAACTGTATTACAGTACTGCCTTTACTGAAACTGAGAAGTTCCTGCCCACTATCAGAGATCAAGACAGCTCATGAGAGGGTTCCACCAGAATCCGTGACACTGGTGCAGATGCGGACAACAGGCCCAAAGTGTCATAAGAAGATCTTCCAAGGATACAAGAAGTCAAGTGTCATTGTTATATCTTTATATGCAAATATCTAAGATGTCTGTTATATATAATATAAAGATCCAGTGATAACAGTCTTGCTTCTTGGTATAGTTCTGCAAATGAGGGTATAATTGACTTGTTCCATGTTTTCTGGATGGTGTTCAATTGAAATGCTTGAAGTACACTATTGTTTCTAGAATGTAACTGTTACTGACATAACTGTACACCTCAGACAAAAGTCTGTTCTTAGGGACATATCAGTATTTGCATATGAGAGTAATCAGTTATACGCATTTTTTTCCTTACAGGTTCCACACTTACCTTGTCATTACTGCAGGTGCAAATTGTGTCCTTGTGGGTTGTTCCTGTCTGATGCTATCAGAACACAGCCATTACATGGTTAAGTAAAGGTTGTGGCATCTGACATGCATCAGTTTTCCTATGTGTATATGCACAGGATCTTAGGCTTTGAGCTAAGTAGTGATTGTGTGTGTTATCCTTTGCCTCTTAGCCAGAGCCAAGGCATACTGTGCATGCCTCCATTTGCCAGCCATCTGCAGCTGGTGGTTCTCTGTTAGACTCCTCATCTGTAACTGCTGACCCTTCCTGTGGTCCTTGCTGTCCTTATTGAAGCTGTTTTATGAGAATTATATTGTGTAATATGACATAGAATGACACAGACTGTAAGTATTTTGGCACAACTGCCGGGTCTTACTGCAGT
This sequence comes from Protopterus annectens, assembly GCF_019279795.1. Taxonomy (NCBI): domain Eukaryota; kingdom Metazoa; phylum Chordata; order Ceratodontiformes; family Protopteridae; genus Protopterus; species Protopterus annectens. The sequence goes on along the minus strand of NC_056728.1, from coordinate 503,775,831 downwards.
GCATCTCCTGATGTGTCTAGACATCTATACCTTGGTTTAAGACAACCAAAGAAACATTCTATGATATTCCTAGTTCATGTGTGGGTCGCATTGTATCTTTGCTCAGTGGAGTTGTGTGGGTTTCTCATGGGTGTTATAACCCAGGACTCCAGTGCATAACCTGCATCCCCAATTAGATGCTGTCTAGGAATGTCATCCCTAGCAAACCTAGTGTACAGCTCACAAGTGTGCCACATGTGTGAGTCATGGAAACTGTCTGGGTTACTTGTACAGACATTGTAGATGATCCCCTGGCATTATACACAACCTGACAGCTTATAAACTGGAAACCTTTTCTGTTGAAGTACCTCCTTCCCTGTTCCCCAGGTGGAACTTTTATTTCTATATGTCTGCAATTGAAGTCCCCAAAAACTTCAGAGAAGTGTGTTATTGCATAAAATTCCTGCATTGTTTTTCTTCCCTCCTGTGGTCTTCATGGGAAACAGATGTGCCCCTCTTCATCTGGTAGCATTGCATTTAAAAACTGATGTAACATTCTAGAGGCCTATGACATCCATAATATATCCCCTGTGGGTCTCTGGAAAGTACCAGTAGGTAGTATAAGTAATGCTACACATACCTTGTAGGTAGTATATGTAATGCTACTCATACCCTGTAGGTGGTATACATAATACTATACATGCCTTGTAGGTAGTATATGTAATGCTGCACATACCCTGTATGTACTATATGTAATGCTACACATACTCTGTAGGTAGTATACATAATGCTATACATTCCCTGTAGGTAGTATATGTAATGCTGCACATACCCTGTACGTACTATATGTAATGCTACACATACCCTGTAGGTGGTATACATAATGCTAAACATGCCCTGTAGGTGGTATACGTAATGCTGCACATACCCTGTATGTACTATATGTAATGCTACACATACCATGTAGGTAGTATACATAATTCTATACATTCCCTGTAGGTAGTATACGTAATGCTGCACATACCCTGTAGGTAGTATACATAATGCTACACATACCTCTGTTTCCACTGGGATGGGTTTCCCTGTGACTTGAAGTGGGGGTGGCAGAGGTTGCATTTTTCCTCCAGTGTTTTTATGCTGCTCAACAATTTCTGTTTCATGTAGTTCATAACAAGTTAAACAAGGTCTGAACACCCTTCTTCTTCTTGCCCGAGGTCTGGCAGCAACAACAGCAACACCCTGATTTAAAGCTTGTTGCACATACAGAATGATAATAGCAGCAGCAGCCCTTAACATGTTTTTCTCTAAGCGTAATCCTGCTGTATTTCAAAAGGTTTTGGTGTACATGGCAAAAGCCTACACCAAGTGCACATGATTGCTTTATGGCTTCCTGAATAGCTCTACCAGGTTGGACTGGTTAATTATCACGTACTTTGGCTTGTTATGCTTTCATCAGCATATTCTGGCCTTTCTCCTTTGTTTGGTGGCTCAATACGTCATGTAGATCCACTTAATGAATACCAAATTACACTCTGTCTTGTTAGTGGGGCTGTGCGACACCAACATGTTCGCTACACTTTGGGCAGGATTCACAAAGCCTCCGTGTAAGAGTTATAATTCATACACGGAGGCTGCAGTTAAATGGAGTGATGTCAGCATGCTCTGCATATTCATGAGAGCATGCTGAATCACACTGGCACATGCACCGCGCAAACAAGCTAACCGACGGGCAACGTTGAGCAAGCTGTATCAAAACTGCCTTTACACAGACACACCCCTCAGCATGTCTAGACAGTCATGAAAAATAAAAAGCAGTGGCCAGGTTTGAACCCAGGATACTATACACCATGGTCAAGGTACTGAACCACTAAGCCATGACAGCAGTACCTATAAATGCAATATTAGCTAATATATAGGAATGAATACAAACTGGAGCATGACAATGCAGGTTTACTGAAGTTGATACAATTCCAAAATGGCCAATCACAGACATGTGCGGGAAAAACGGACTATATAAGCCCCATAGGCGGGAATACACAGCATAAACGATTGTAGAACTGACCTGCAGGAAGAATGACAGGAGTAGGAGAGGGTAGTTGCTTTCGAGCACAGAGGTGGGGCATTGAGGAGTCCAGGTACATGGCCTGACTCTGAGTCCACAATCATGAGGCCCAACTCATGCAGGGCCAGGTCCTCTGGGGAGCATACAGGGCCGAGGCGTGGGACCGGTTGGCTCATGATCTCACCAGTGCCACAGGGATTCCAAGGACTGGTGAGCAGGTCCGTCACCACCATGTGGACCTGAAGAGACGCAAGCAGGACCAACTGAACCTTTGGATCCAGGAGGCCTGGCAAACACCCAATGCCCCACTACTGAGTAAGTTATATTTAATTATGTATGTAAGAAATTAAACTAGCTGATATTATGGAGATGTGTATTCCAATATTACTTCATTTATATTACAGCTGCAGGTGTCCGTTCTGCGAACCGCAGAGCCTATGGCGATAGGCTGGTGTGGTTGCACCACCAGGCCAGTCAGTAATCCACTACCAGTAACTGTAAAGAAATATAAAAGTATGACAGTCAGCAAAAGAATGCAGTGTAGTCAGTAAGGAATAAAATGTGCAAGTAACAGTATTAAAGTGTCTGCAAGTATTGCTTGATTACAAAAGTGTGTTTCGGCCTGTAAGTTAAACCGAAAAATTAAACTGTCTGACATATATTCTGAAATAAAAATGCCCTACCTGTAAGAAAATAGTACACAACCTGCAGCAGGCTGAAAAGTATAGCTGCAGAAGATGATGAAATCACATGTGTGAAATATATCCCTGTTGAAATACTGAAACATGACAGAAGTGAGACTGCTGGAAAGGATTGTAATAACTACAGGTAAAACATGTCAATAAAGCCTAGAAGTAAGTACCATCCTGAATAGTAAAATGAAAGCAAGTGAGAGAGTGTGAGAAAGTGTCATGAATCCAGCAATACAGTAGTAATAACCCCTGAATAAAGTATACTGCAGTCAAGACAGAATGAAATGCATGTGAGAATCAAAACCAAACAGCAAAATCTGTTCAAAGTGTTGCTGCATCTGGAATGTGTATCCCAAATCTGGATATGTTGCTCTCAGTCTGCAATATGCAGATAGGATGATTGTCTGATATACCAAACATCCACACTTATCTACAGCTATGTAAAGCAAATATAGCAGGATGATGTAGCTGAACAAAGCTAGATATGAATGTGTATGAAGAACAATAAAATGTATATTGATGTTGCAGTAACAGTCCTATCACCAAGTTGAAATAGTTATCATATAGGAAACTGTAGTTAGAACAGTAGTGTGTATATAACTGTAGCTATTAGAAATGTACAGCATATGTATTGGTATTCGAAGGTGTTAATATTATTTTCTTTACCCCACCCTATAACCACATATAACCCATTCCACGTGAAAATGGTATGTGCAATCACAATTAACACCCCTGGACATTTGTCCTGTTGGGTCATATATATTTGCATGTCCGTTGATGCATCTGCCCTGTTCATACATCCAAACCTGATGGCCTGTTGCCATCAATTAACCCTGCATGTTGTTGGACTGTGTATTTCTGGTCAAATTATGCATGTGCTATGCACGCTGTTCAATGGTGTGAGTATCTGGTTGTTTGGTTAATGGGAATACTAATGCATGCTGTTACAACTAATAGTGAATGGTATTATATGTCACTAACCCAAACTGTCATGACATAATGCAAAACATAGGACGACAGGGAAGGCGGGTTCCAGCGGACCCACCTCTCCCACCTCAGCTGGCGAGTGCACCTGGCACTAGTGCTGAGTCTGGACCCTCCTCCGGTGGCCCTGTGCCACCTGCGGGTGGAAGCACTGCAGGGGATGGGGCTCGCCCCCCCCTCTGCAAGTGCGGCCGGAGGAGAACCACCACTCACCCTCCGTAGCATCCGGACTGTGGTGTGTAGGGAGATTCGGGACTCTGTTCTCGAGCCCCTATGCCAGCTTGAGGCACGGGTGGCACAACTAACGGGCATGCCTGTTGCCCGGCCTACACAGCCCCCAGCACAGCCCCATCCTGGGCAGTGAAGGAACAGTGGCAACTGCCTATGGGTGGGGATATCAGTTCCACTGTTGCCATCTGTGGGCTCATGGGCTCTGGATATCCAAACCTCCATCCCCGTCAATTGTGTAACCCCCCCGCATGTCATACACCGCCCCTGTATGCGTCTTGTTTGTCTTGTCTGTTTACCTACCCAACCTACCTCCCCAGCTGTACTGACTTCCTTCACCTGACATACCACTCTCACCTGAAAAAAAAAAAAAGGGCACTCTGTACCCACAAAAAAATTATGCCCCATACATAGCTGCCCATTCCGCACACATGTCTGCTGGACATGGAATCTATCAATTACAATTGGCTGTACAACAAGTATTATTGTTGTCCTGACACCTCTCTCAGGGGTGGAAGGTTTCAAATGTCACACCAAATTACATACATATGCACAGCTGTTGCTGATGAAGAAATGGGCAGCTATGGGCCTTACCTACATCCCTCCTGCAAATCCCAAGCTTGTTTCCCTACTGTTTTACCCTCTTTGTGACCCCTTTTTCACCACTGTCCTGTCTCCCCATTTTCTTTTCTTTCAAAGAAAATAGCGCGGGTGTGTGCCAGAGTAAGCACCGTTAAGCGGTTGTAAGCGGGTGTGCGCTTGTGTGTGCGGAGCTAACCGCCAGTGCGCATGCGTGAGCTCCACGCAAACCAGTGCTAACCCGGTTACAACTGATTAAAAGTGCCTTAGTCACTTTGATTGACAGGTCCTGTACTCAGTTCAAAAGCAAAATAAAATCTCACTGTCAGTCCCGAACCCAGGACCTTGGAAACACTAGTCTGTATGACCTACCACTAAGCCATGACTCTTATACAAGAACATTGTGCCAAAATAAATATAACATGTAATAGTAGGAATGAATGTAAAGGGAATATAGGATGTGTAGTACACAAAGCATGTCATTTAGAATTACTGTCAAAACTACTGGATTTCCATAATAGTAGTGTGTGAACAGAAACAGCCATGCTAGTTGGTAGCTTGTAGATAATAATGTCAGTTAAAGTACATATATAAATGTATGTATATGTACATATATATATATATATATATATATATATATATATATATATATATATATATATATATATATATATATATATATATATATATATATATATATATATATATATATAAATATATATCTATATATAGTTGTAGGAGTCATTGTGCATACACACTTGCTACAGGGAACATGAGAGAGGAATGGAGAAATGTGAATAAACAACACAGCCTGAATCATGAGAGAGATACTAACCTTTACACACACAGAACACTGTCCACAGCATACCAGCATGGTCCCCGCCCTTACAATCTGAAAGGGCAATGCCTATCCCACATACCCTTTTATAGCACTGACCTGAAATCACAGTGAGAACTGCAATCAGTACACAACTGGCTGTATGCAATTAGCAAATGCTGGCTTACAATTGGTGCAGAGGCCATCACATGGACTTTTGCAGATGCCAATAAAAGCATCCAGTGCTAACACTCCACACATGCAATACATTTATTGCACTGCCTGGAAGCAGACAGAGGGACAGCGAGAAGTGAGAGAGAGAGAGAGAGAGAGAGAACAAAAAAAAAAAAAAATTATACACTGTGACTCTGTCACCCGAAGCTGTCAGCAGTGACAGTAGCAGCAGCAAGCAGAAGCAGTGGTAACGCAGCCAGCTGTGACAAACACAGGTAATGCAAAGTAGCAGGTTAATAGTGTGCATACTGTGAACCCTCCAAATATGTCATAGGTCTGTATCCATAGGTATGTCCTTGTGATATGTTGTGTGTACGTAGTTCCACCAAAAGGGGATGACCATACATTACATGTCAGTCAGTCTTAGGCCATGGTCCTGGCAGCAGTCGTCTGTGCATTGCCCCAGCAATGGCTGTAGTGACTGCTTTGAAAGGTCAGCCAGGTTCAAAAGGCAGGATCAGCCCATCACAAAGGCACACTGGCTGGGAACAAGTGTCTGCAGGTACTCGATATCACTGCATATGCATCCCATACTGCATAATTCCATAGCTTAGCAGACCAGGCCGGTTATGCATATGATGTGGTAGTTCCCAGGGTCAGTCGAGGTGCCCCCTTAGTGGTGTGGGACCACTGTTGCTGTATGCCACTGTCCAGGTACATATCCTGTAGTACGGCCAAGATAAATTATCAGTGTTATATGTGGTTGTATGTCCTCTCGGAGTGCAGGTAGCACACATCCAGGGATACCATGAGGTCACAGTGATGCTGTGTGTTCTTCTCTGCTGAGGGCGGCCCTCACCTGGACATGTGAGATGATAGGGAGGTTACATCCAGCTGTTATAAATATTTCAACTGGTGGGGGAGAAGGAGGGGGGATACGTGCACCGAACATGTCTGCAAGATTGTTGCCAATATCCGTGTGTTTGGTGAATGTTAAGTAGGTGTGTATTAACACAGAGCATATCTGAGGCATGTGGTCCATATGTGTAACATAACTGAAGAAGGTCTTGTCGTCATCCATAGTGTTTGTGTCCATTTCCCTCCCAGAGTAGGCCGTGGCCGTTGTTATGACGACCATAGTGTAGTACCAGTGCTGACCACAGATGCCTTCTCTTAATGTGAATGTGCTCTGTCCTGCAGTAGCCTCCTGCTATTGTTATACAATCTGCCTCTGTCTGGGGTCCACCGGACAGGATGCCTAACCTTTGTGCATAGGGTCTGGGTTAGAAATGTGTGTGCAAGTTCCATGCAATCTGTGGCATGTCCATGGTAAGCATTTGCAAAGGGGTCAGCAGTGTGGCTTGTGGCTTCCACTGGCCCAGTGTGCCGCATGGATACCATCTCAGTCCCAGCAAGTGAATAACTGTCTAATCACATACATATCAAAGTAGTCTACTGTGCTGGTGGTGGTGGTGGGATATGTATATCCAGGCCGAGTAACTTCTGTCCACATCACAGTAGTGGACGGTGTCCCACATACAGTACCTTGGGATGAACCCGCAGAGTGAGGTTGTGCATTGCACCTGTCAGTGTGTGCTGACCGATGGGGCATGCTACTATGTTGTGTGGAATGTGGCAGGTATTGTTGCACAGGTGTTGGCTGAGCACTGATATCTGGCCATGTACCTGTGTATCCACCACGACACACACACACATGCAACATATGGGAGTAGTAGTATATCACTACACATGAGTATCATGTATAGTATGTGTGCCATATATTGTTGACATGATCTGCTGATATCCTGTTTGTGTTCTCTTCCAGGGAGATGGTGCATCAGCGTAACCTCGCCTACTCTGTGGTGGAAGACGAGAAGATCCACCAGAGCCTGGTGCGGGAGTATGACATCCTGTTTTCCCGCACCAGTCAGAATCAGCAGGAGAGGGCTGCACTGTGGGAAGACCTTGTCCGTAGGGTAAATGATATTGGCACACATAACAGGACATATGAGCAGGTACGACATCACTGCAGTGATTTAATCCAAAGTGTCCGTCAGCGTGCATCAGATATCCACAGGCAACAGGTTGCCACAGGAGGTGGGGTGGCTACACATCCCCCCTCACCAGACTGGAGGGGCTACTCCTAAGTGTTGTGGCTCCAGCCCCAGAAAACCAACAGCAGTACACCTGCATTATGATGGAGGCTGGTTCCACACAGCAGCATGATATGGAGCGTGCAGGTAATATGCCATATGTACACTTCACTGTTCTGTACACTGTATCATATGCAATATCAATGGCACAGTTGTGCCCACTGACATTAATCTCATCATTTCTGCAGGTCCCTCCGGGGTTACAGCAAGGCAGGCCATCCATGCTGGTGAGTGTGTTTAACATAACCTATAATAGTCCTGATAATGCTAGTAACAGTAGTGTAACTCAGTAGTGCTCTGTGTGTATACTGAGGGGTATGCATGTGTGCATGTGTGCAGGTGTGCCTGTGCCCATGTGTGCATGTGTGCAGGTGTGCCTGTGTCCACGTGTGCATGTGTGCCTGTGTCCACGTGTGCATGTGTGCCTGTGTCCACGTGTGCATGTGTGCATGTGTACACGTGACCACTTGTGCATGTGTGCATGTGCCCATGTGTGCATGTGACCAGATGTGCATGTGTGCATGTGTTCATGTGTGCATGTGTCCATGTGTGCATGTGTGCCTGTGTCCACATGTGCATGTGTACATGTGTGCATGTGTCCACGTGTGCATGTGTGCATGTGTACACGTGACCACTTGTGCATGTGTGCATGTGCCCATGTGTGCATGTGACCACATGTGCATGTGTGTATGTGTGCATGTGTGCCTGTGTGCATGTGTCCACGTGTGCATGTCTGCATGTGTGCCTGTGTCCATGTGTGCATGTGTGCCTGTGTCCACATGTGCATGTGTGCATGTGTGCATGTGTCCATGTGTGCATATGTGTAGAAGTGAATCACTGGTAACAATGTCTGGAAACTGTAAACTGTGTTTCCTGTCTTCCTCCCACAGGTTCTGGGGCTGCTCTGGTGACCTGCAGCAGGGAACCTGAATCCTGTGCCACGGCTACTGGTAATGATGATATTTGTGTAATGGTACAGAAAGGTGTGTCAGGGTCTGCCATTGGTCAGCCAATTGACAGTACACAGCTGTCAACCCCATCATTGTGCACAGTCATACTGCCAGCACATTTTTTGTCACCATTGTCCCTAGGTGATGGACAGGATACAGTGGGCATAGACCAGGGTAATGTGGTACCTGTGGCACATGCATCCTCACACAGCAGCCATGGGCAGGGTCCTCCGATGGTACCACACAGACAGTTGCCCATGGGTTCTCGTGGGAGCATCCGTAGGTGTACTGCCTCTGGCAGATGTGCCCAAAGAGGTCTGTCAACCTCAGCTATGTTTCGGACTGTCATACAGGCACAGTCACGTATGGAAAGGTACACCAGACAGGGTCTGAGGGAGCTGAGAGCATGTCGCACAGCCATGACAGACAGTATGCGTGACATTGCGGATGCTATCCGTAACTTCACCGATGTCATAGGCAGACATTGTGGGGACATATTACAGCAGTTCCACAACCAGATGTCCATGAGCCAGGGCAATAGTGGGCATTTGCGGCATCGACGTGGCCGTATGCCGGCAGCAGCAGCAGCTGGCAGTCGGCACGGACGACAGCAGGCTCGCGCACGCCCCCATAGTGACAGCAGCAGCCCCAGCAATGCTGGGTCTGTGCTGTCATCGGAACACCAGAGGAGACCACGTGTACGTGGCTCTGGACAGCCCCAACAGGGACTTGTGTCCAGTCAACACACTCCCACTTCTGATGACAGTACCCAGTCTGGCTTAGTACTGGATACGGTCCGTAGCACCCCTGCCAGGCACAGGTACCGTGTCCCTGCACACAGACACTGATCTGTATGGCCTGCCAGGTGCAGTCTGTGGCTGTCCACAAACCCCTGTATATGGCAGCCATGAGGTGGAACTATGTGCATGCATACACACATGCGAAATGTTAACACCTAGGGTGACCACATACACGCACACACTGCACCAACACTGCCCCACCCTGTACTGCTGCCCCTCACCAACACACATACACACACATGTCAATTGGTGGTATCAGTGGCTGACTCAGGCATACCTAACCCACACCCTGTGCATATGATGACACTGTGCCACCTCCTGCAATCTCCAACATCATTGTGGGAACAGGTAAACACATTGCTGATGCACAGGGTGACTACATAGAAGTGTATTAGTAGTATCATGTTGGTAACAGTACAGTGTGCTGCTATGACTGTGTGTTTATCCCAGCATGCCTGCTGCAGTAACTGTATGAATGTCCGGAATTGTTATCTGCACCTATAGTACATACCAAAGTATAACAGCTGCACATAATTGCATGCTGGTGGTAAGGTTGTCAACAGATATCTGCATACATGGGTAGCACAGGGGGAAAGCTAACCCAAGTAGTGATATGCAATGGTGGACATGTACAGTAATGGTGTCAAGTTGCCCACAACGACTATGCCATGTGGATGTTCGCGCATGTAGATATGTGTGCAGTAGCAATGTAATCCAAATCACAAATAACTATGACATAATATCAGTTCTACCATGGGCATCTGCGCTGTGTATTCCTGGGTACATGTTGATAATGCCTACATATTTGCTTTGTTACTTACTGTTATTGTTACCCCTTCTTTGTTGTACAATGCACTACTACCAGCCCTGTTTACTGTAGCTTTGTTTGCATGCATGTTCGCTTGGGGTTCCCTGGAACACTGCTTACACCTGCAATGCAGAGTTACAGTGCTTCTGTAGACTTCTAGTGACATCTGCATAGCGTACGATGCGTATGCCAACTTTACACATGACAGAACGTCACTGTCTGTCCTGTACGCATGTACGTTGCCTGTTTCACACATCTTACCTGGCATTTACCCACGTGTGCAGTCATATATGTCAGTGCTATGAAACAGTAGCGGTACACCCACACATACACACCTTCAGTATGTTGTTCCCCATTGGCCCTATGTGTTGGTACTCACCATGGCAATCACACTACTAGGGTAGCATGTGCAAAGGTAACCTGTGAATCGCCTCTATGGTCCAGTTGTGGTTTATGTGAGTCGTGTCAATGTCACAGCTGCCACATGTCTGCAGTCAGCCATCAGCCTTGGCCAGGAACGTACAACACATGTGTGGGATGCCACCACACAGCCAATCTGGGGACTGGGCTCTCTGAACCCAGTAATGCCATACCCTGTCAGGTGGCATGTCATATATACTACATCCTGGACAAACATCAACCTCAATCCCTGCTGCTACTATTGATAATACCCCTGAAGATGTTCCTGATAGTTTTGACTAGTTCTTTACTGAGACATTTCAGGCCCTAGCTAGCCATCTACCTCCTAGCTCCCTTGGTCCTGAAAGTAGCACCCCTAGAAACCTTCTTGCGTTCAGCTGCCAACCAGTCGCCACTTCACTTCTCCGTACCTTGATTGAAACAGTGAAACCCACTACACTTTCTGCTGATCAACTCCCTGCCGAGTACCTATCAAAATCAGATGATGCTATTGCTTACCCCGTCTCAAAGGTAATCAAACGAACCATGGTAGAATCTAAATTTCCCACCATCTGGAAAATGTCATATGTAATCCCACTTCACAAAGGAGGCAGCTCTACTGAATTCTCCAATTATAGGCCAATAGCTATACTCTCTCCACTTGCAAAGATTATGGAAACTTTAGTCATAGACAATTCATGCACCACCTAATCCAAAATCGCATTATGGCAGACACTCAGCATGGCTTACGTCCTCATCACAGCACTACTTCAGGCCTCCTAGCCTTTACTAACACCATAAACCATACTTGCAACACTAATTATATATCATCAGCCCTCTTTTTGGATCTTTCCAAGGCATACGATATGGTTGATCACCAACTTGTACTCCACACCCTGCAAATACTGTCTAGATACTGGAGCCTTCCAATGGTTTCAGTCCTACCTGCATGGTCGACAGCAGGCTGGCCTCTGTCAGAACAAACTCTCTAACCTTCTACCTAACACCCTCAGAGTACCACAAGGCTCTATACTAGGGCCCTTGCTGTTCTCCATCTTCATTAATGACCTTTATACTGTCATCTCAAAAGTCAGCTGTATCCAATATGCTGAAGACTCTAGTCTGATCTGCTCAGCCACATTTCCAGTAAAGTTATGGTCAGCTACCCAGACCACCTTTAATACAATAGAAAACTGGCTTTCTGAACATCGTCTGATCCTAAATCCCAAATAAACTAAACTGCTGTTATTTCACCAACACGTAGGTCTACCGCTTTCACCGTTACCATAACATCAACTGATGGCACAATAATCTCCCCTGACCCATTTACTAAACTATTAGGTGTTATCACAGACAATAATCTCAAATGTGACCTACATGTTAACCAAATTATCAAAGCCATCAATAGAAAACTAGGGTCACTTTACAGAATTAAAGCCTTCCTAGCCCCTCCAGCTAAAGGTGCCATAGCTCGCTCACACCTTGTTTCAACCCTTCTGTATGCATCCCCTCTACTCTCGAATATGAACAAGACTGTCCTTAACAAACACTCAATTTGCTACAACCACATTGCCAGGTTTGCCACTGGGCTGCCTTTTAGGACACATCATTGCATCAATCTAAATCATCTTGGTTGGCTTGCAATACCCAGCCTAATACAGTATAACCAACTGATTATGGCCTATAAAATCCTCTATAATCCAGACAATACTCCTGCACTTGAAATATTATCACCCCCTATAACAATCCTAGACCGCTTCGATCCTCTAACAAACTAGTAATTCAGACTAGCAAGTTTAATAACACAGCCAGTGATTCTCTCTTTGCAAACTCTGTAAGTAGATCCTGGAACTCACTTCCAGCTGATATTACCCTACTGTCCACCTTAGGTCAATTTAACACTAGACTCAAACAACATTTGTCACTTAACTGGCTATGTCAATGTATCAAGCCTGGCTAACTCGAATGTGTAAAATCTGTGAACCACTATACTGTGTAATTTAATTTAATCCTGACTTGTGCTCAGGACTAACATTAACCTGTGGAACATGTTTAACTTGCTTACTTATGTAATCTCTGTAAATAATCTGTTTGTAATATGTAATGCTGGTATTATGTAATGCTGTATCTGCTACCCTCGTAGCTTGTCTCCACGGGCCTCCCCTGGAAATGGACATGCATCCAGTCGGACTATCCCGGTCAACAAATGTAGGATAAATAAATAAATAAATAAAATATATTACAGTGACTACAATACAAGTCAGACATTGACACGCACTGACAGCATGCTGAACACACTGGGGCATACGTGGGGACTCAGAATAGCAGCCTGCCTGGGCATCACACACCTCCACAGCTGGCACACAGGCATATGTTCCATCGGAACAGAGCACATGCCACACATGGCACACACATCCCCTGTGCCACACACTCACAGCCTGTAGGGCTACATAACACACCTGCTACAGACGTGTCAGGTACCTGCTTTGTGTGCTGCACTGGGGTCCCGCTCAACAAGCTGTATCTGGTGAAGGTCACAGTGATATGCCTCAGGGGCACTATGGTCCACCACAGAACACATGCATACAGGTCAGTCAGAGGCATGGACACATATGACTCACTCATTGACCATGCCAGTATGGCTGCCTGAGACATACCTTCCTGGAATACATGATAGGGAACATAGAATGGATCTCTCAGCATGTGGCACAGGCCAGTATGAGCCTGATGTTGGTTGCCAACATACCCTCACCAGGTATTCTACCACTATATGTGGGAAGGGTGTTGTATGTCGACATTATGCTCAGTCTCCACTGTCATTCATAGGGTATCCACTGGCTGTCAACGTGTGCTTACATGCTAGGGAAGCCACAATGATGTGCAAGGGTCATCTTGCACGTGACACCCATGGCCCAATGTATAATGGCAAAGCTCCTTGGTACACACATACTGCCTTATGCTGCAGGACATGGTTTACATAGCCACCTCCATGGGTATCACACAGGTTAGGACACTAACAGTGCTGCTACACAACAACAGCAGTGTACACTGGAAGATGCATGCACCAGACACTGCCCTCAGCATGGTGAACTGCAATGTCTGTGCAGTACCATATTCATGATTCATGGCTCACAGGTGTTACCCATCACTGACAGGTTATGCCCCATACCATGCCTGTCGTCCCCTACACATGTAACACACATGGATAGGGGGGTGGTATCCCAAGGTACCACAGATACACACACCTCCAGGTTGTTGCCACAGCACAAACCATCAGGGCCTAATCATGTGCAGCTAACAGTGTGTCGGACTGCCATCTGGTTCATAGCCTGGCATATACAACCCTCCCATACACAGGAAGACCACCTATCCTCCATAACAACACTGGCAATATGACAGTCTCAAGAACTGTGTTTATATGGCTGGACTGCATCCATCCAAACATTGTGTGTGAGCATTACTGTAGCTACAACACACTAGTTGAAGGGTTCACAGCATGTGGTCACTGAATTGCAGTGGAATGACATGTTACCTCTACCACAACAGTTGGGAACATGCAGCACCTGTACATTGACTACATGTACACTGTATGGCCCAGACCAGATGTGTATCCCCTGCTGTAGGTATTTCACCATATACACCCACACTGTATAGAGGCATACCACGTGCGGACCCTGCACAGTAAGACACAGTCATATTGGTATACATTGCAAATACCATTTATCCACTCGAGGCATGTGTCAGACATGGTAACTACTGCAGGTCACAGGTATTTATGTGTATGTGTCACACACATACATCATGTGTGCAATGCCATTGCTGGTTTAGGCAATGGCATGCATTGTTATGTACAAAGACCCACACAAGGTCATACTGTGTGACACAACCACATGTGGCAGTTGTGGGTTACCAAAACATACCTATCTGTACTCTGACAATGGTAATAGACACAGTAGCAGAGCGCACTATTGGCATTACTAGCCAACTAGCCCTGTTTGGCTGTGCTGATAGTGTGGTGACATCCCCTGTGTTTACTGGGGGAGTATGCAGCATCTGGTGTATTGTAGTATTTGCCAAAAGGATCTGTTCTCTCACACACACCCTACTACCCCCACACACATGCACACTTGCCATTTGCAGGATTCATTCCCCTACCTAACTAAGTCATGACACGTGAGAGAGATGCATTAGCAAAGTGCACTATTTGGTTTACTAGTTAGCTCCTCTTCTCTGGCTGTACTTATAGGGTGCTGACAACATCAGTATTTTGAAAGGGTAATGTGCATCAGGTAGTGTGATCTTCTGATTGCCAAAACTAACATGTTTTTCATACAGAAATGCACACACACAAACTCTCCACATCCAAACACACACACACATGCCATTTACAGGTTTCAAACTCTTACCTAACTACATTATG
Source organism: Protopterus annectens (assembly GCF_019279795.1). NCBI lineage: Eukaryota > Metazoa > Chordata > Ceratodontiformes > Protopteridae > Protopterus > Protopterus annectens. Next base: position 503,760,786 of record NC_056728.1, on the reverse strand, counting down.
ATACTCGGGAAAAACGCATTAGCAGAGTGCGCTATTCACATTACTGGGAGACTTTTCTTCTCCTGCTGTACTTATAGGGTGCTGACATCATCTGTGTTTAGAAAGGGGAGTGTGCATCCTGTAGTGTGTTATCCCAGTTGCCAAAAGGGACATTTCCCTCACACAAATTTGCACAAACACACTAACCCCCCTCATCCAAGCACACACAGTTGCCATCTGCAGGATTCAAACCACTACCTAACTATGTTATGACACTCAAGATGGACGCATTAGAGGAGTGCACTATTCGCATTATTGGGAGGCTTCTCTTCTCCTGCTGTACTTATAGGGTGCTGACATCATCTGTGTTTAGAAAGGGGAGTGTGCATCCTGTAGTGTGTTCTCCCAGTTGCCAAAAGGGACATTTCTCTCACACAAATTTGCACACACACACTAACCCCCCTCATCCAAACACACACACTTGCCATTTGCAGGATTCAAACCACTACCTAACTACGTTATGACACTTGAGACAGACACATTAGCGAAGCGCGCCATTCACATTACTGGGAGGCTTCCCTTCTCCTGCTGTACTTATAGGGTGCTGACATCATCAGTGTTTAGAAAGGGGAATGTGCATCCTGTAGTGCGTTTTCCCAGTTGCCAAAATGGACATTTCCCTCTCATAGCCTTTCACACACACAAACCCCACTCACCCACACACACTGAGCATTTGCAGGATTCGAACCCCTACCTAACTATATTATTACACTTGAGGGAGATACATTAGCAGAGCGCACTATCCGAATTATTGGCATCTGTTCTGCACCTGTAGTATTTATAGGGTGCTGACATCTTTATTTCTACATAGGTATGTACTACCTGTCAGGTGGAGGATAGCATATACATGCATTTGCAGCCACCTACGTCAGGGTCAGATATGCACATCGCACTGGCAGGTTATGTTCTATACCATGCTTTGGGACCACAGGACCTGTAACACACAACACAACCAGTCCAGAACACCACACCCACATCCAGGACACACACTTAGCTTCTCTGGGAACAGTGCCAGGATATGCAGGTATTCACATACACCATTCCAGTTGTTAACATCAGGTACAGGCATATTGTGTGTGAGAACTACTCAGGCCTCTACCACTTTACCCTACAGCCACTACAATTTGTGGGTCCATGTGCTATGGCAGAACCACACACCACAGCCACATGGGTGAATAAATATTGCACCTGTCCATCTGCAACGTGGGCACTCACTATTCCACACCAGAGGTAGACCACCATTGTTGATATCTGACCATACCCACCTTTCCCTGGACATCCATATCTCATCTCCACCCCCAGGCAACGTTGCCACTGCACACAAACTGTGTTTAGCACAAGCAGACTCTACACTTGTGTAGACTGGGGTGGATGACTTCAGAGGACCCATGCTGGAAAACTATACTGGCCACTCAGCATAATCCTTGACAATTGCATTCTATGAGCATGTGTACAGTTTGCATTGGTCATGCTATCCCACATATACCCATGACTGCTCCACAACAAGACATCTGTCAGCTGTACACCAGCCATATATGCGCTGTTCAACAGACAGAGTGACCTAATACATTGCAGAGCTGTAGCCTACAGAGGGAGGACATCTGTGGACAGTTCCGGCACGGCACTTCATTCACACATACTCATTACAACACAATGTTGACAGTGGAATCATCCAGAGAATGCAGATAGGGCTCCCCTCAGTCTGTTATTGACGGACACCTACTGTCAGAGATCCTCAGCAACCCTCTCACAGCACACACCGCCAACATGGCTGTGGCTTAGCACATTCAATCCCTGAGACCTCCACGGTGCCCCTGCTTGACAGAGGCACAGCTCACTAGCCTCACATGTTGCCTTCTGTGACCTACTTTACAGTGGCACAGTAGCCTACTATCCTGGGGATGCAGATGCCAAGCACACTCTGGCTGAGCTGTTATTCCCTGGGGCAAGAAGCCTAGTATTGACCTCTACACCCATATGTTCAATTGTCGGATGCACAATATTTGTTGTGCTGTTCTACTGTTTGCAGGTCTTTATTGCCATAGCATTCCCTGTTCCTATGACCAACTTGTGTATCTGTGGAAGATGTTTGCATATGACGGCGATCCACTATATCACTTATGTCTCTGTGGTCATTTACTGTGTGCACTGGGCTGATTGCTGTGTTGTGGTTGGTTCCTGGACTGACACGTACAAATACCATATATGTGTGGCCAACTGCTAAACGGAGATATGGCCTAAGTGTGTGAGCATGCCCAGTTCAGCCTTTCCATGGCATGTTTATTTATTTTTATTTATTTTATTTATTTTACATTTGTTGACCGGGCTAGTCTGGCTGGATACAAGTCCATTTTCAGCAGAGGCCCGAGGAGAAAAGCTCCACTATCTACTGGTACATGCATAAAAAAAGATTACAATAAGATATGTCTTGTTGGAATTTAAGAACAAATGTATGAAAGATATACAGAGTAATGAGATAATTTTTGAAAAGTGAAAAAAGTACAAATTCTAGATTCCAACAGTTTTACAGAAAATATATAATACATTAAAAATTCTAAAAGTAGTAAATCAGAGTAGAATCCAACAATTTACAGAGAATGTGTAAAACTTTAAAAATTCTAAAAGTAGTAAATCAGAGTAGGAGTTAGGGTAGAGAGGAAAAGAGTAGAGGAGTAGAAAGAGTGAGAAAAGTGATAAAAATTAGTCAGGTGTACTGCAGGAACAAAGCCAGTGGTTTTGGAAGTACAGTTTAATTTTCTGTTTGAAAAGAGGCAAAGATGTAGTTAGAGTTATGTCACTAGGTAGAAGATTCCAATTTTTACCTACTGTATTAGTGAAAAGACAGTCACCTGCAAAGTTATTGGACTTAATTGATCTGGCCATGATTTTATGGGAGGAGCGAAGGGAGTTAAGATTATTATAAGGGATTATCAGTTGAGAGAGGATAGGGGTCTTGTCAGGTTGATATAGTACACTATGGGCAGTAGAGAGTTGAGGAATAAGCAGGTAGTTTTGGAGTTCAAGCCAGCCTAGTAGTTTTAAGTTGAGACAATGGTGGGTTCTGAAGGGGTTACCAGTGGCGAAGCGGGCAATATTGTTATAGCATGTTGTGAGTTTATTGAGATTGCTTTTCCTAAGGTTGGTATAAATAGTGGAGGCATATAGTAGAGTAGATAGAAGATGGGATTGGGCAATCTTGGCTCTAGTAGATGGTGTTCGAAAGGGTTTAATTCGATATAGGGATCCCATTTTTCTGTTAACTAACTTGATGGTATTGTTAATGTGCTGATCGAAAGAGAGTTTATTGTCGATGGTAATTCCTAGCAATTTTGCTGTCGAATCAGGTGAGATGATGGTGTCATTGTCTGAGGAGATGGAGAAGTCAAGTGGGGGGGGGGTCTGAGTAGTGGGGGTAAAAAGGAGAAGTTTAGTTTTTTTGGCATTGAGTAGGAGGAACCGTTGGGAGAACCAAGTTTCAACTGTCCTGAATATATATTGGGTAAGTGAGATCAGTTCTGTAGTGGATGGAGCAGTGCAAATAAGGGTCGAATCGTCTGGATATTGAATACAGGTTGCTTGTTGGATTGCAGAATGAAGATCATTAATGAAGAGGGAGAAAAGAAGTGGACCAAGAATGGAGCCCTGAGGAACTCCGATGGAAATAGGCAAAAGGGAAGAGATATGGTTTTCCCATATAACTGCTTGTTGTCTGTTGCTAAGATATGATCTAAACCATTTCATGGCTAGGTTATCAAATGAGAGAGATTCAAGAATGTTTGCTAAAAGAGAGTGGTTGACCATGTCGAATGCTTTTGAAAGATCAATGAAAAGAGCAGAAGAGAGAAGATTATTGTTGCGATTTTTGTTGATAGTTTCTATAAAGGAAAGAAGGGCAGTGGTGGTACTGTGATGAGGTCTAAAGCCATGCTGACAGTGTGCTATAATGTTGTGTAGAGAGAGATAGTGTACTAGTTGCTGGTGAAAGCATTTCTCCATGATTTTAGCTAAGGGTGAGAGGAGAGCAATTGGTCTAAAGTTGGAATAGTCAATAGAGTTACCACCTTTATGTAGTGGAATAATATGAGAGACTTTCCAGATGTCTGGGATGGATCCTTCTAGGATAGTTCTGTTTATGAGTATGGTTATAGGATATGCAATTTCTTTGGCTGCTTTTTGGAGAAAAAGGGAAGGGAGCTTGTCAGCTGAAGGGGTACAAGGTTTTAGTTTGTGGATGAGTCTGTAGATGTAAGAAGTAGATATGGGATTTAGTGAGAAGTTGTAAGAAGAGTTAGCTGGTTTGTTTGGAGGGTAATAGTTGTTGGTGTTCATTTGTCTAGCTAGGGATTGAATAGTTTCGGTAAAAAAAGAGTTAAAAGCATTTGTAGTTAGGAGAGGGGTGTCTGGGTTGTCGTTTAGTGGGGAAGGAGTTTTGGCTGTACATGGGGAGAGTAGTTTATTTACTGATAACCAGAATTGTCTGGAATTATTAAGATGAGTTTGCTGTAGTTCATAGTAGAATTTTTTTTTTGTCGGATATTATAGATTTTTTAGTCAGATTTCTAAGCTGGTGGAAGTGAAGGAAATCTGGGCTGTTTCTGTGGATTCTCCATTTGTTCCATGCTTTATTTCTAGTGAGGATGAGTTTTTTAGTCTCTTTGGAAAGCCATGGGGCTGTTTTAGATTTCATTCTAATGGAACGCTCTGGAGCATGTCTATCAAGAATGGATAAGAAAGTAGTATTAAAAAATAGGACTGCTTCCTCAAGAGGAAGTGTTTTTAATGAATTCCAGTTACAATTGCTCAGTTCAGCTTGAAAAAGGTCTATATTAAAATGCTTGGTAGAGCGAACTTTTCTTATATTAGGGATGTTTACACTATCTGACTTTTCTCTGGTAATATAAGTTAGGGAGTGATCACTGACATCATCTGGCATGGTACCTACTTTATATATTTTGTTTACATTGTTTGTTAGTATCCAGTCTAATATACTCTCTCTCTTACTGTGCTTATGGAATCTCGTAGTTGAGGTGATAGTTTGGGAGAAACCATGAAGGTTAATATGAGAGGAGGGATTTTCAGTATTAATAGTATTCCAGTCTATGTTAAAGTCACCTAGGATTATGGTTTCTTGTGGGTAGGTGGTAGAAACCCAGCTAAGGAAATCTTCTAGTATAGGAATATTGTTTCCTGGAGGTAGATACATACATATGATATGGAGGGCTTTTTTAGCATTTAGTTGGATTTTAGTTATAATGGCTTCTATTTTGCTATCCTGGTTTGGGCATGTTGGTAGAGTAGTGATGTTAAGTTGATTTTTGAAAAGGATAGCTACTCCACCACCTTTGCGTTTTGATCGGTCATGTCTTATTATATTATAGCCTTGGGGTATTATCTCAGAGTCTTTAGTGTTTGATTTTAGCCAAGTTTCTGAGAGGCATAGAATGTCAAAAGAGTGGGTGTCTAGGAAGGCATGAAGGTGGGGTATTTTATTGTTTATACTTTGAATGTTAAGGTGCCCTATGAGGTATTTGTTATTGTGATTAGAAGAGTAATGTTGAGGGGAGGGGTAAGCTGGGCCTGGGTTGGGGTGGATGTCACCATCTAGTAAGGTAGGATTGTCTAGCTTGGTTATGATGTTACCATTTAGAAGGGTTAGAAGTTTAGTTTTTTTATCTGAGGGTAGGATATAGGTGAGGTGAGACAGCCTGTGAAATTTAGGAAGATGATAGTTAGGGGTGTATTTATCATTGGAGTATGATGTGAAGGTGTATATTGTTGATGTCTGTTTTTGTGGGAGGTTAGGGAAGATATTAAGTGAGTTTTCAAAGAAGGTAAAATGGTAAGTAGAGAATAGGGTGGTTAAGAGTAGGACTGATAGAGTCAGAAACTTTGGAAGGGAGGGAGTCATATTGGACAGAAATAGAGAAAAAGAGAAAAAAGAGAGAGAGAAAGATATAGGTGTAGAGCTATTGTGGGGGAAGTATGCCTGTAGAGTATATATAGAGTAAGGTATGAAGAGGGATAAGAGTGGTGAGAGATTGGAGGGATAACAGAAGGAGATACAGGGAAAGAGGAGAAAGACTAAAATATTATGAGAGGTAACAGGGAAGACAGAGAGGAAGAGGAAGGATAGAAGGGGTGTGTCAGGAAATGCAAGAGGAGGAGGAGAATAGGATAGTATGGATGGGGTGTGTGGCTAGGGTGCTATATCCCTAGGGCCCCTGGGGGGGTGTGGGAATTGGGGATAGGGAGGGGAGGGGAGCGGAGTGAGCCCATGAGGCGAGCAGTAGAAACCACAGAAGAAGAGATGAGAAAGGAGACAATCAGGAGCGCAGGTAAGTAAGATAGGAAAGGAGAAAGTCAAGCTGGAAAGGATAGGGAAAAGACCAGAGAGCACTAGAAGTTAAAAGTGTTAGATAAATATAGAGGCAGTGTAAAGCATGCAGAAGGAGGGCAGGAGGAATGAGAGAGGTAAGGGAGAGAAATTGCAGGTTACGGGTATGAAATGCAGACTAGATTAGGTGGCAGATAGAAGGGCAGTAGGGTAGAGAGTGGAGGTAACAATGAAGAATAATGACAGATGATAAGCCTTACAGTCCGAAAAAGGGCTAGTTGGAGCCAAAAGTAGCAGCAAAGTAGCAGCCAGGAGAGGATGGTATCCTGCTCTAAGGCTCAGGTGGGAACAAATAGTGAGGAGGGGTAGAAAATCAGGATATGATAGTGTGGAGGCAGAGGGAAAAAAGTAAGGTGAAAAAAAGGCTGGAATAAGAAGTGTGTCCAAAAATAAGGGGGAAAGGTAAAGACTGAGAGGTAGCTGGCTGTTGGAGGCTAGACTACTGAATAGCTGTAAACTCTTTTAGGGTACCCAATGGGAGTCAAACAAATCAACATTAATGGAGCCCAAACATACATTCAATTCCCAGAGAGGTCAGAGTAGGTTGAGGTAGTCCGAGTTGCATTCACTGTAGGAGGACCAAGGTCGTCAGACACAGGTTAGGAGTAGGTTATGGTAGGAGTACAGCTAGAGCTTAGGGCTGTGGGGAAAGATGTGGGGAAAGCTAAGTATAAAGAAAAGAGAGCAAAAGGAGAGACAGTGTTAGCACAGATATTCAAATTAAATAGCAAAAAAATCAATAACACAATTAACAGTGGTGGTCTAGTAAACGTAACAACAATCTAATGCAGAGAACTGGATAAGACATTAAAACAGGGTAACATATATTTCCTCTTTCTTCTGAATAAGTAATGAAGCAACAGTCATAAAACACATATACTTATTTACTAGCAAAGTTTTTTATACATTAGAAGCAACAGAACAGTCATAAAAACCTCTGTAAATCTCTTCAGAGAGATTGTAAAGGAAGGCAGGCCAGGTACTTATATACATATGTCGCTAGAGGAGGGAGATAAGTGAAGCAAATCACTTCAAAGAAACCTCTTTCGCGCTAAAGCGCAAAAGACAGGGGTCTGCCTTAACTTCTCAGTAAAGTACTTCACTATGTGTGGAAAGCATAGGCAGAGTAGCTTTAGATAAATCAATTGAAAATTAGTAGAACAGCATGTCGCTACAGATAAAACAATTGCAAATAGTAATCTGCTTTAAACTCTCTGTAAGGAGCTTCACTATGTGTGGAGAACATAGGCAGTGTAGCTTCAGATAAATACAATTAGAAATAGTAGGAAAGCAAGTCGCTACAGCTAATACAATAAAAAAATACTTGTATGTGTGGAGAACATAGGCAGTGTAGCTTCAGATAAAAACAATTAGAACTATTGGAAAAGCATGTCGCTACAGCTAATACAGATAAAATAAATTAGTAAAGCATGTCACTATAGTAGAATAGCAAGTCGCTAGAGGAGGGAGGTAGGTGAGGCAAACTCGTCAAGCACCACTTTCGCGCTAAAGCGCGAAATACAATAGACTGCCTTAAATTCTCAGTAAAGAGCTACACTATGTGTGAATAACATGGGCAGTGTAGCCTAAGATAAAAACAATTAAAAATAGTAGACAAGCATGTCGCTACAGATAAACAATTCAGAATAGTAGTTTGCCTTACGCTCTCAGTAAAGCGCTTCACTATGTGTGTAAAAGCTGAGGCAGAGTAGCTAAGATAAAGTAATTATAATAGCAGAATAGTATGTCGCTACAAATAAAACACTTAAAAGTGGCAGAATTGCATGTCGCTAGAGACCCCTTTGAACTGCTGCCAGCAAAACACGTGGGATAGTTCTGCGAGTGTGGCGTATTTTAAAAAGGCAAAGGTACACAGACAGCGTGGTTAAGCCTGAAAACCTTAAAGGGAATTACACAGCAATCAACAGTGCATCGCAAAGTAAAGCATACCAGCTGAAATAGTTAGTTCTGACAAAAAAAAAAGGAGAAACAGCAACTAAATAAATACAGAGTAAGTGCGCGTAGGACCATTAAAGCAATCCTAACCTAGAAAACCAATAGTTAACGTACTCAGTGACTGAAATACAAAATTTAACCAAGGCAGAAGCGTTCTAATAAGAATAACAACTACAGTAGCCCCAACGAGGTACAACAGTGAAACCCCAGTTAAGGGCAACAATAAACATTCATTTTAGTTCACAAATGGTATCTCCGTTTTGAGTAAACCTACCTGAGCAAGCACGCAGTACAGCAGCCACAGCAGCCAGAGAGGTTCAAGATAGTAAAGGGAGTATCGTAGATACAGGAAGGGGTATAAGTAAATTCACCAAAGGTAAGGGGCGGGACAGGAGCAGAGCACGGGAGGTATAGGGGAGGATGGGCAGATCCAAGAGGTGACTGGGGAGAAAGAGAGTGAAGGTGAGGGAGAGGAGTGAAAGGTAGTCCCGTGAGTAAAATAGAAAGAATATAGAGGTGGAATAGAGAGATACTCTAAGAAAGGGTCGTAAACAAAGAAGGAGAGAAAAGTAACCACAGAAGAAGAGATGAGAAAGGAGACAATCAGGAGCGCAGGTAAGTAAGATAGGAAAGGAGAAAGTCAAGCTGGAAAGGATAGGGAAAAGACCAGAGAGCACTAGAAGTTAAAAATGTTAGATAAATATAGAGGCAGTGTAAAGCATGCAGAAGGAGGGCAGGAGGAATGAGAGAGGTAAGGGAGAGAAATTGCAGGTTACAGGTATGAAATGCAGACTAGATTAGGCGGCAGATAGAAGGGCAGTAGGGTAGAGAGTGGAGGTAACAATGAAGAATAAGGACAGATGATAAACCTTACAGTCCAAAAAAGGGCTAGTTGGAGCCAAAAGTAGCAGCAAAGTAGTAGCCAGGAGAGGATGGTATCCTGCTCTAAGGCTCAGGTGGGAACAGATAGTGAGGAGGGGTAGAAAATCAGGATATGATAGTGTGGAGGCAGAGGGAAAAAAGTAAGGTGAAAAAAATGCTGGAATAAGAAGTGTGTCCAAAAATAAGGGGGAAAGGTAAAGACTGAGAGGTAGCTGGCTGTTGGAGGCTAGAGTACTGAATAGCTGTAAACTCTTTTAGGGTACCCAATGGGAGTCAAACAAATCAACATTAATGGAGCCCAAACATACATTCAATTCCCAGAGAGGTCAGAGTAGGTTGAGGTAGTCCGAATTGCATTCACTGTAGGAGGACCAAGGTCGTCAGACACAGGTTAGGAGTAGGTTATGGTAGGAGTACAGCTAGAGCTTAGGGATTCAATTCCCAGAGAGGTCAGAGTAGGTTGAGGTAGTCCAAGTTACATTCACTGTAGGAGGACCAAGGTCGTCAGACACAGGTTAGGAGTAGGTTATGGCAGGAGTACAGCTAGAGCTTAGGGATTCAATTCCCAGAGAGGTCAGAGTAGGTTGAGGTAGTCCGAGTTGCATTCACTGTAGGAGGACCAAGGTCGTCAGACACAGGTTAGGAGTAGGTTATGGTAGGAGTACAGCTAGAGCTTAGGGATTCAATTCCCAGAGAGGTCAGAGTAGGTTGAGGTAGTCCGAGTTGCATTCACTGTAGGAGGACCAAGGTCAGACACAGGTTAGGAGTAGGTTATGGTAGGAGTACAGCTAGAGCTTAGGGATTCAATTCCCAGAGAGGTCAGAGTAGGTTGAGGTAGTCCGAGTTGCATTCACTGTAGGAGGACCAAGGTCGTCAGACACAGGTTAGGAGTAGGTTATGGTAGGAGTACAGCTAGAGCTTAGGGATTCAATTCCCAGAGAGGTCAGAGTAGGTTGAGGTAGTCCGAGTTGCATTCACTGTAGGAGGACCAAGGTCGTCAGACACAGGTTAGGAGTAGGTTATGGCAGGAGTACAGCTAGAGCTTAGGGCTGAGCAAGCACGCAGTACAGCAGCCACAGCAGCCGGAGAGGTTGTCTGACATATGCCTCAGAGGCTGTCTGACATATGCCTCATTTATCAAAGTGTGCGAGCATGCCCAGTGTGAGCTTTCCATATGTTGCACTCTGAAGTCCACCACATATTTGGGTGTGTGTGAACTTCGACAATATCACACGTTTATGATTGTGTGTTGGGTGTCATGTTGTGTACTAACTGGCCAACTGCTTCGTGTCTGCCACAACAGGGATTATACTGTGCCTGCAGGGATTGCATGGGATACTTTGCAGACAGTTCTCAACATACTTTCATAATGACCTAACACTGTAGTACCGTATAGTGTACTGGTTCGGTACTTTCACTGTGGTGGACAGTATCCTGGGTTTTAGTCCTATGACTGCTTGACATCTTCATAGTGTGTACAACAGACTGTGTAGGGGCCAGTTGTGCACATATGACCATGTTGCAATATGTTCAGATATGGACTACCTACACCAGGCTCGTCCAGCATTGCTAGTGTATTCCACAACATGGGTGGACATTGGCAAACATTAGCGATGTTCCCTTGGCCATTTCTGATGCTAGTCACAGGGTGTGTTTGTCCTTCGACACACATTGTAACTGGAGTTTGCCATTACATATGTCATGGTTAGTATACTGTGCCTCCGTCTACCTCTGACATAACAGTGATACCCAGGGTAGCCTACCATCTCCCATACACTCATCAGGATGCCTCTTGAGGGGTGTTGATATGTGGCTCTCTGGCTGACCTGTACCAGGAGTTTACTGAAGTGTGGGGGTGCCTTCTGTGCTATGGATCATTCTGTACAGCTTGTCCTATGTATGTCAGTGCTGGGGTTCAGGTCTCTCATGTGCATAGCTCACTGCCATTCAGATTGTACAAGGTGCAACATGTTCATTCATTCCAGGTTGGATATGGCTTCATACATCAGGCACAGCTTTCCTGTAGCTGGGAAGGATGGCAGTGTGTGGGGCTGCAGTTTGTTTACTCAGGCAACACATGGCATCGGTTCATGCTCTTTGCTACCCCTGGTGGGGTACTGTTGTGGACTTTACAGTTGATGGAGGTGTCTGCTGTGGTATATCCCACAGGGGCTATTGTAGTCGGTTGTGACGCTGATGGAGGATGGCTGCAGAGCCACAGTGAGTTCCCCTTATCTACATCTGCCAACCTTCATGTTTGGATGGGTATATGGTACATGTTTCTGCGAACACTACAGCCACATGTTTGTCCAGTGCAGGATATTTATCATCTTTTGTACCCAGGTCTCACATTACGTTAGGTACCTCATGGGTTAACACCTGTGTAGTAATTTGTGGGCACTTACTGTATATCCACGGTGGTTGTCTACACACAGTTCTGCAATTAGCTTGCTGACATGGCTATGGCTACAGTTGTCTGTTTGTAGGTGGCCCTTTTGTGGGTTGCTTGTGTCAGCTGGGGGTCGGATATGGTGGGCTGTTTGTACTGCTCTGCATACATGCTCAGTCACAGTCCTTCCATGTTGGCCTATACCTATGGGACATGTATACAGAACGGGGGTGGGCCAAGACCAGGCCTTGTGGGATGCCACTCATATCCGCTTTGTAGTCTGACATGGATGCGGCATGTCTGACCATGTCAGTTCTGTCCTTGGTCTGCTTTGCAACCCCTCTACTGACATAGGGGTGTATATTTAAGCTGGTGAACATATCCATACTGAACTCGTACGGTATTGTCTAGAAGCATGTGCACGGCCAGCTATGCTGTGTGGACCACATAGCCCTCATCAATGACCTTAATGACTGCTTCAAATGGGTCAGACATGTTTAAGGGCCGGTTCTGCAGTTACAACAGCCACAATGTGTAGGGTCCAGTATCAGTAGGTCCACAATAGCCTTCTGTCTGTGGTACATACTGATCCTTTCCATAGCTGTGCAGAACAAGCTTGTCAGGATCCTGGGGTGGTAGTTTGGAGTATCCATTCAGGCAACACCTTTGTTGTGATGGACCATTGTTGTTGTACACTGCTCTTTGGGTACATATCCTGTGGTAAGGCTGACATTGGGCAGTAGTGTGATTTGTCATTCCATTATTCTTGGGGTCCATGTTGGCCTCAGCACAGGACACCATCACATACCTTTGCTGCTGTGTGTTCTGCTTTGCAGATGATGGCTGTTACCTCAGCATCTGCAATGTCAGGGGACCATCTGCTGGGATAGGTATTTTGCACTTGGTGTGTTTGCACTACACCTGACAGGTTGTATGTTCGCAATATGTGTGTGTGTTTGGTATGTTGTTTGTAATATCTGTGTGATTCGGAGCATATCTGTGGATGCCCAACATGGTTCCTACCATCAGTTGGGTAAGCCTTGTGATTATCCTTAGTGTCCTGTACATTTTGTATCTTCATAGGTTCATGGGTTCATAGTAGGCTAGACACCCTAGGCCATTAGTAAGCCTAGCTAGAGTGTGTGTGTCTTTCGCCACCCCTTGCTATGTTCAATTATGGCCATTTATGAGGTTCTTCACTGTGCCTCTGTCTGGTCGTGACACAGTGGGGACCCCCAGTATACATGTACGGTCATCCATCCACTTGGCAATATTCCTGTTGAGGGGTGTCAGTGAGGGGCTCTGCCTACCATGGATTGGGATCCTGTTTCTGGGTGTGGGGAGCCTATGGGTTAGGTATCTGTCCCTCCAGCACATCTTATTTCATTATGTGTTGAGGTTGACATCTGTGAGTCTCACAGCTCCAATGGCTTTGATTTCCTGTGGTGTAGCATGTCCATTACTCCTGTGTTGGACATGGCCTTGTACAACAGACATACAATGCCTCTGTGTAGGCAGTGTGTGACTGCAGTCAGCTGGGGTGTCTACAGCCAGGCAGCATATGACATATATTTCACACCCTTTATCCTGTTGGTGGGGTAACTATGAGGTCTTCCGAACCGCTGCAGGTGTCACGTACGGTACATCCCATATGAGTCATTGTACTAGATTATGGGTCTTATAAGGGAACAGTACAGCGGCACAGTGACCTCTGTTGATGTTGATGTGAATCCTTTCATGATACGGTGTCCAGTATCAACAGTCTTCATAGCCACATTGGCATTGTGGGTGTCACATGACAAATTAATGTCGACCTGTGTCCCTAGATCCCTGATTACTCCTTGCATACATAATGGTTTGACACCTATGTGGTACTTTGTGTGTACCTTGTCTGGTATTTGGTGGGACATTTATACTGTCCAGTGTCTTTGGATGTCTGGGTGGAGTTTTTGTGTGTGAGAGTGTGGTCTGTCGCATGCTACAGACTGTACAGCAGTTTTGACTACAGTTATGTGCACATGGGTGTTGTCCGCTGCTTTGTGCATTGTCAGTTGCCTGGAAATATGGGTGTCTGTGCTGCATATGGATACTCCCCCACCTTTGATGTTTTGGTGCAGGTGTTGGGGCCATAACACATGATATGTGGTATGTCCTAGTAGTGCTGGTGTGCTATCACTAGGCTTGCAGCAGGCTTCTGTCACTGGATGGACATCAATGTTCTCCATAATGGGAAGTGCCTCAGGGGCATGCATATTGCAGTTTACACATCTGGCATTGGTCAGCATTACCCTTATGTTTCCTACCACTTATGTTTTCTAGGGTGGTGGGTAGTCTTTTTGGCCTTGCCTACATATGGCTCTATGGAGGCGGCAAAGGCCTTATCCAGTATCCAGACGCACACGGGTAACAGCTGACAGCCATCCCTGTAACAGCAGCATGGCTTGTCATGCTTGACATCTCAAGCAGATACACATTAGACCCTCTTGGACTGACAGCTGTAACTGTGCCAGCTGTTAAACATGAGCATTCTGTGTTTGTACTGTGGCATCATCCTTGGTGAGGGTTGGATGCTGCACACAGCCAGTGTTATCTCACCCTGGGGTACATACTCAGAGGGACCATCCATGTCTCTTTTGATGTTGACCAGGGAGGTACATCTCAGGTAATTCACACCAGCATGGACATTGAGTGCATCATATTTCTGCTTGCTTTGGGGTGACCTGCGTACTTGTGTTATGTGGCATTTTGTGGCAGCCTACAAGCAGCTTACTCTACCCTTTCCCTTGTTCAGTCTGGTGAGTGGGACAGCTGTGTGTCTGCCTATACAGACCCCTATTATGACTGTATCAGTCATGTTTTTTCTCCTTCTGACCTGTGACTGTTTGGCACACCAGCTTTGCGTACTATTCATTGCATGTGCTATGTTTGAAGGTTGTGGTTGCTTGTGATCTACTTTGGAGGCTTCTGTTGGTGTGGTGTGTTTGTAATTAAGGCCTCCGGGAATATTTGTCTGTGTATATGTGTTTGGTTTACAGTTGTGGTAGGTCTATGTGGGACTGGGTTTGTGGTGTATGTGGTTACCTTCTCTTCCTGACTAGTGTTGACAGTACTGAGTTGTTGGAGCTCAACCTCTGGTTTGGATACATGGATGAATCTATCACATATATTTGTATTCATTGGGGGGTGTTGTGGTTGTCTTGTACTTGGTACTGGCGTCACATTGCCTCTGGATTCACAGATTCTACTTGTTGTGGCTGGACTTAGTGGATTGTATGTGTGGACATATGTTGTTGCCACACTACTGGTCAGTGATTACTTCCCTTTTTATGTTTGCTCTATCATGTGGTAGCTTCCTCATTCTCTTGCATGGTTTGGTAATGGCTGGAGGCCAGCATGCCAGATGCCTGCGTGTATGGCATTGTGTGTTGTTGTTATTTGTGATTGCATACTCCAAGCATTCCTGGCTGTGTTCATGGAATGCCTGTATAACATGTTCTGTGGTGTGTCCCATATTCTGCACTTGCACAGGGCCTTTTGTGGATTCAACATCGGTTTTGGGGGCTGCAACCTATACTTTACACATGTTTTTCACTGTGGTATTCTGGCCAGGGACTGGGGTCAGCATATGTATATCCAGTGTGATTACTCTATGGTCTGGTCTTACCAGTGAGGGGTACACTTCTCATCTTGCCATCCGGTACACATGTTGCTGATTATCACATCCAGTATGCTTATCCCTCTTGTGGGAGTAGTACATTGTTCCTGGGCATTTTGGCTTATGGAATCTGGGTAATTTTCTCCTACTGTGTTGGTGCTAGTACAATGCTACCAGTGTATGTCTAGGTATTTTCAGTCATGCAATATAATGTGGTTTGGGGGGCTTGATATATTCATGTATTCTGACATAGACCAGGTGCTGTTCCTGGTATTAGGACAGTAGTCTGCAGCAGGCTATATACTGCAAGGCAGTTTTAGCCATTGGTATTTGACCATGGCTATTCCATGCTGCTTCTTGTTGTGGTACCAACATGGGGGTGTGGTTATCCTTGCCATTTCTTGCTAGTCACCCTCCTTTTGTAGCTTGTTCCATGTTTTGCGGCTGTACAGCACAGTATGAGGTGTGACCTGGTAGTGTTAGGGTGCTGATGTGAGCCTTGCCCAGTTCTCTATTACAGGACTGGTATCTACATTCTCCATACTGTGTGTGTTTACACTGCACACATCTTGCTGTTTATACATCTGTCATTGGGTAGCATTACATCTAGGTTCCTATCCCTTGTAGAACCTATGAAGGTGGGTTTGTGTTTTGAGACTTACCTATTCAGGGCATGATGTGGGTACTGACAGCCTTTGCCGGTATCCATGGGGCATGGCATGATAGGTGCACGCCACCCCTAGCAGGTGGTGCATCATATCAAGCTCCACATATCTTCCCAGCCTGAAACACATTGGCTCCCATTTGACTGACTGCATTACTTCAGCCAGTTATTGCACTTGATCATCCCATCGTCATTTTGTGGCTTCATGCTTGGTGAGGGTGGATGTTAGTCAGGATGCTCAGGTGTGCATATAGTACATGGTGTTACATTACTTAACACATAGCATTCATGCCTCAGGTGGTGCTGCAGGGCTGCCTCTGTCGGATGCGCATATTACACTTCCCTGTACATGTTTGTGAGCAGGTCATGTCATTTTAGGCATCCATGTTATTATTTGAGTGAGTCAGAGGGGGTATCATTCCCAGGGTTCCTACTGAGCCAGTGTATGTGCTATGCGTTGCCTCTTTGCCAAGGCCAGGGCATACTGGGCACGCCTTCTTCTGCCTACTGGGGCAGGCTCAGGTTGTTCCTTCTCCGAGTCACGCTCTGCCTGTGATGGCCTTGGCAATGGTGGGGAGCTGTTTGGCCTGGCCCTATGCTGGTCCTGCTGCAGCTGTTTTCGCAAGCTCATATTATGTAGCATAGCACATACCATGACAATTTGGGTACATGTAGTTGGTGTGTACTGCAAGGCTCCACCAGATGTGTCCAGACACTGGAACCGCGACTTGAGCAGCCCAAACACATGCTCTATTACATTACGTGTTTGTGCGTGTGCCTCATTATGGCGTTCCTGTTCAGGTGTGTGTGCGTTTCTGATGGGTGTCATCAGCCACGGCTCCAGTGCATAACCTGCATCCCCCACTAGGTTTATATACATATCATTAAACAATTAATCAATCAAAAAAACAACCAATGAGCCTTCAAAGACAATCAACAAACTCTACACCACATAATTAGACTAAAACTTCAATAAAAATTCTTAAGAATATATACAAAACCTAAGCAGCTTTAAATATAAAAAACACCACATAAATAATCATCATTTTATTATCCCCAGAAGGGAGTTTACAGGAGGAAGGGGGGTTATCGCAGATGAATGCAACTGAGAATTTATGGAATGAATTTTGTGTGAATTTTACCGATGAGCCTTCTTGTGTTAATGTATGTGTTTTTAATGAAACAGTTCAACAAATTTTCAATTGTGTCAATTTTGGTGATGAGAGTGTTGAACGGTGTTCAGTTAATAACGCACTTTCTATCAGTCAGGATATTAATAACATTAATGGTAATGAATCGAATGAATTTGTGACTAACCTTAGTATTAGCAGTGACATGGAAATATCGCATGATGACTTTTCATTGGATGTATACCAAGGGTTGAAATGTGTTACTTTGAAACAAAAAGGTTTTATTATTTATAATTATACTGAATTAGAAATAGGGAATACACATTTTGAATTATTCACTTAAGGTTTGAGTTTTGTTCCTAGTTTTAAGTTGGACATTGCTCATTTATTGTCGAATTTGAAATTATTTATGAGGAGGCTCAACCTTCAGAAATATTTTCATGATAATCAGACACACAATATTGGTGAGGACAACACTTTAAGACCTTTGCTTAAGAGAAAGAGTACATTTAATCCACCCTCTTGTTTAGAATTTGTTGCCTTTGAAAAACTAATTGAGTTTGAATTTAGGAGAATTTGTTCATCTCCTGGTAAATTTATGGACAACTTGTCCTTTGAAGAAAGAGTATTGTTGAACGAGTTTAAAATTTCCAAGGACATCAGGTGTATGAAACCTGATAAGGGAGGTGGGATGGTGCTTATGAACAAGATAGATTATTCCACTTCTATGTTTAGAGTATTGGATGATGAAACTATTTACTCTAGGTCATCTATTAATGAAGCAAATAGAGCATATTCCAAAATAGACTTGTTTCTGCAGGATGCACTTTTTCAAGGGGTGCTTAGCGAAACCGAATATGATTTTTTGACAGTGAAATATCCAGTTTTACCAAGCATTTTTGGGATACCTAAGGTGCACAAAGGCATTAACAATTTGCAATTTAGGCCTATTGTGGCAGCCAGGGGTTCTAAGACAGAACCCCTTGCGGCTTTTGTTGATGAGTGGACTAAGTCAGCTTTAACGGAAGTGCCCCATATTTTAAAAGACTCATGGCATTGTTTGGAAAGACTGAAGGAAGTTGGTAACAGCTTTGATGAATATAGCTTTTTGACAGTGGATGTAGTTAATCTTTTCTCCGTCATTCCCCATTATGAGGGTTTGGAGCTGTTTGTTTCCAGTTTGAATATGAGTAATACTATTGATAAAACAAGATTGAATTTGTTTCATGATTTGATGGAATTAGTTTTAAATAACAATTTCATCAAATTTGAAGGTGAGATTTATAAACAATGCTCTGGAGTTGCCATGGGTGCTAAGTGTGCACCGGTTTATGCCAATCTGGTATTATTGGCTTGGGAGGTGGCATTTGTTTTTCCTTCTAGATATAAGAATAACATTATACTCTACAATAGATTTCTAGATGATCTTTTGATTGTTTGGAAGGGCGATGAAGCTTCAGCAATAGAATTTGTGGATTATCTTAATGACACTACTAGTTTTTTAAAGTTTACTCATACCTGGGGTACTGATGGTTTTAATTTTTTAGACATTAATATTCTGAAAGTTGATGGTGAGTTAAGGAGTACTATTTATAGAAAAGAAAATTATTCCAACTCACTATTGCATTTTAGTAGTTGCCACCCCTTCCATCAGAGAAAAGGGGTGGTAAAGGGGCAGATGGTACGCATTTCAAGACTGGTGAGCAATGATGAGAATTTCAGAGTGGAAATTTTTAAGTTGATTGGTATGTTGTTGGAACGTGGTTATCCAATCAAGTTATTACTAAGTGTGAAAAAGGAAATATTAAAGAAAAGACGTTCCATCTATAGTCCTATTTTGAGGGGTAATGTTGGACTTGATATGGAGGCTCCACTAGTGAATGAAATGGTAGGTGACAAAAACAAGAAGGGACCTTGTTTCATTATGAAATACAATGACAAGTCTGGTGAGTTTTGTGCTGCACTGAGAAATGTATGGAATTACAGTTTTAATAGTGAGTTGAAGGCATTGGTGGGTAAAGAGCCAGTGATTGTCTACAGTAGGGGTTCTAATTTGAAGGCCATCCTAGAAAGGAATAAGTTGTACACTAGGTCCAGGATGGTTAAATGTGGAAGGTGTAGGAGTTGTAGATTTATTGCTGATGGACCTTATGTTGTTATTTCAGGTTACCAGTACACCTTGCCCTGCCCGGGTATCTGTAACTGTAATTCTAGAAATCTAATATATGTGGCTAGTTGTTCATCCTGTGATGCATTTTATGTGGGGATGACAACACGTAGGTTAAGAGACAGGATTCCTGAGCATCTTAGGTCTATCAAAAACAAAGACATGCATAATGCTCTATTTCTGCATAGCTTAAAATGTATCAATTTTAAGAAATTTATGTTTTTTGTTATTGACCGTGTGAATGAAGAAAAAGGTGGTGATGTTAAAAACAGAGTGGCTTTGAAGGAAATGGAATGGCAGTTAAGGTTGAATGCAATGAAATTTCCAGGTCTAAATGACTACATTTCCATTAAACCACTGCTGATACATCAATCACAAATTTTGTAAAGTTTCAGAAACTCATTAGCTATTTTTGTAACATTTTATTAACACTAAATTCCATATTATATATTATATATTATATATTAATATTATATATTTATATATTTATTAGTTTCTTTGATGATTTAGATAAATTATATACTGATTATATTTTTTTTTTATATTAGTCAATATTTAAAACATTTGATATGATTATTTATGTGGTGTTTTTTATATTTAAAGCTGCTTAGGTTTTGTATATATTCTTAAGAATTTTTATTGAAGTTTTAGTCTAATTATGTGGTGTAGAGTTTGTTGATTGTCTTTGAAGGCTCATTGGTTGTTTTTTTGATTGATTAATTGTTTAATGATATGTATATAAATGTGGGGTGGGTGCGTGTATTTTCTGACTCTGAAGATGCCTTGTAAGGTGAAAGCGCTAAGTCGTTTAATTAAACTACTGTGATTTGGGAGTGTATTCCTGTTTGGTTCCTTTGGCTGTGCTTTTACATCGATACTACTTAGTTGTTCAGTTGCCGGTTGCAGTGGCCGTGGTACTGTTGTTTATTTTATTCTCATTTTAAACTCCTCGTGGGTTAGCCCTTGTGACTTTATCCCCCACTAGGTGTCCGTGTGGGATGTCCCCATTGGCAAATGTCTGGTACAGCTGCGTCAAATGCCAGATGTGGGAATTGTGATAACTCCCAGGGCAGCCAGCACACACATTCATTATTATGCCCTGGGCATCACACACGACCTGGCAGTTGAGGGGAAGCCCTTGTGGTTAATGTAGGCCCTACCCCGCTCACAGGCTGGTGCTTTGATGCGTATGTGCGTGCAGTCTATTGCACCCAGTACCTCAGGGTATTCCGCTATTTGCTGGAAGAGACGCATATTGCTGGCCAATACCTCACGGGCATTGGGGAAATATACATGATCACTGACATGTGGTGACATGGCATCCAGGAACTGGTGCAGTACCCTGGAGGCTGATGCCTGTGATATCCCCATCATATCGCCAGTTGGTCTCTGGAAGGTACCTGTTGCTAGTATTCTTAGGCCAACACATACCTTGGTTTCCACTGGGATGGGTTCCCCTCTGTTGGTTCTGTGTGTGAGGCGTGGCCTGCACAGCTCAACAATTGCTGCAGGAGCTCTCTGTCCACTCTATAGCGCTCTACTATCTCCAGCTCATGTAACCCATGGTAGGTGACCCTGGGCCTGTACACTCTTCTCTGTCTCCTCACTGTGGGTTGTCTGGCACCATCTGCATTGTCACCACCCTCAGCAAGTCACCTATGTCTCATTATGACAGCTATGGCAGCCCCTAACATTTCTGCTCTGAGTGAAGCTTTTTCAGTTTTCACTTCTATTAGCTTACTCCTGCCTTGCAGTGTCTCTTAAGGGAAACATCCTGCACTACTGTTTGCAGAGTTTTAAGTGCTGGGCTGGGCTACTATTCTGCCTGTGTAATTGCCTGCATCTAATTGTTTTCACCTGCTAGCTTCAGCAGTTATCCCTGCTAGCTTCCTATTAATTATGTTGCTTCCTTTTTCCTCTCTTTTTCCTCAGGGGGGAGCAACGTGCATACTATCTGAAACATGCTCACAGTGGCTTACACGTGCGCACACGTGCTTACACGGTTCCGAATCGACTTATTTGGGTTAAAACGCGCGTACACCCGCGCAAACACTGTTACATGTCTGCCAACAGCCTCCAACATACTCAGCCCGCCCTACACATGCACACACCCGCGCAAACAGTGTTAAACATCTCCCAACACGCTCCCACATGCTCAGACTGCCTTACACGCGCGCACACTGTCCTACTCGCGCTTCATGGTGCGCACACGTGCGCATGCATGCCCAGCAAGAAACTTTGGTGTAAGTAACAGTGTACACCTTCCATTTCTTGACTTTCCATGACTTATCTAGTGGCACACCTCTTTCCATGATCTGTGCCTGTCATCTGTCATGTTACACTGGCCTCCAATGAACTGCATTTCTTTCTACCATTCCCCCCTGTGATGTCACCTATCTCCTACTCTATTCCTCCCCCTTATGTATCTCTTACACTACTCAGACTGTGCTCATTTGCTATGTGACTGTGAGATTCAGTATCCGAACCGTCATTTACATAAGATTGCCTACTAATGCTTAATTACATGTCTTAGGCTCAGCTTCCCCCCTTAGCAACCACTACACGGTGGCCATATTGGTTTTGGTCTGCTGGTCCCTGCATTGTCATTCCATGTATTGCATGAAACCCACATTTGTGGGTTTATAACCTTCTTTTTTATGTTTTTATACAGCTCAGCCCGTTTGCGCGAGGCTGCGCTGGGTTTAAACATCGGTGATCGCCGGAAAAAAAAATTATAATTTTATTAATTTGGCATCGGGTTGTATTGCCAATGGCCACATATTTGGCCATTGGCATGCTGCCTGAGTCATATGCAACCTTTTTTTGGAGCTGACATGGCTCCATTGTGGAATTTGCAGAAATGTACTCAGTTGTCAACTGAGTACATTTCTGCAGCTAAAACGTCTCCTACACGGACTGGTTTCTGCTTCGTGGATCGCTAATATACCTCATTTGCATACCTTTCGGATGCAAGTGAGGTATTTAGCATGTCCACGCCCAGTCCGTGTAAGAGAAGTTTTAGCTGGTCTCTTACACGGAGCTTAGGGCTGTTCCTGGATCGCGAGGCTTGTATGGAGTGTTGCACGTCTCTTACACTCCGTGCAAGCCTTCGTGAATCCTGCCCTTTGTGTTTACTCTTTCTATAACTGTTTTTTTCCTTACAGCAGTGATGATATAGTGGTTTGTTTATTTGTACAATTTACATTTTTTTTAAGATCTTAAATACAGAATATTTTATAATTCTGTTAGTTTTAAAATTTCTTTTGTAATTGAGGTTTGTTGTATTAATATATCACTGCTTTTGGCATTTGCTTGTACCTTTGGTCATAGTCATGAGTGAAAATGGTCCTGTACCATTTCAACAACCCAGTTAACAAATGCAGAAATTTAAAAAAAATTAACATATCCTAGATTTACCAGAGCACATAAACACACACACGCACTCACACACACACACACACACACACACACACACACACACACACACACACACACACACACACACACACACACACACACACACACACACACACACACACACACACACACACACACACACACACACACACACACACACACACACACACTGATACATCCATACCCACCTCCACCCGTATATGAGTCTATGTCATATCATTGAACCGCCACATTGTTGAATGGCATCTCATCGACAATACAGGCCATCAGACTCCCCTCACATCCCCTGCTAATTATATATACCAATACTGAGATCGCACTAAAGTGGGGAAAAGGGCAAATTTCCTGATCCTTACTGTAACGCAATCTCAGTAAGAATGGTTTGACAGCCTGTATTGTCAACAGGATTGCCATTCGACAATGTGGCCTTTCGACGATATGACATAGACCCCCCATACTCATACATGCACAAACACACACACACACACACACACACACACACACACACACACACACACACACCAAGATTTTAAAAAAAGTTAAGATGTTTAGTTTCATACCTCTTTACACTCTTACAGCAAGAAATCTGGGGGGGGGGGGCAAAGGCCTCAAAATAAGGACAGATCTGCTATTATAAACTTATAACATTGCTAGAATAACATGAGTTTTGTTGCCATGCATTTTCTGATTGGAATGAAGTCTGACTCCAATCCTAATTGGCCAGAAAACCAAAACTTTTATGAGGAACAGACCAAATATATGGGGCAAAAATTTGGACAACTTACAGGTACAGTTACATTTCACTGGATCCCTGCTAAAGTATTTACTACCAATGGCTGAAGCCTAGCTCATTGTAGCTACATAATCCTCTTAACCTTCAAGTATTATTCACAAGCAGTACCATGCTACCATGCAATATGCAGTAACTGTCCACTGGCCATATCACAGTGACCAACTTATAGTACTGATATCATATTGGGAAGTGTAAGGGAAGAAAAATGTACCAAATATAAATTTATCAATCCATCTCTAGTCTCACCTAGCCAGGTGGTATACCTTGCATGACTCTACCTGATCCCAATTCAGCATCAAATGTCTGCTTCTTTAGTGCAAGGAGAGGAAAACATTTTTAGAACAGGTTTTGTGGAATAGGATTAATATGTCCTTTATCAAGCCTTAGGCAGCTGTACAGTATCAGCTCAGGTAAAACCCATTTGATGGCCATCATTCATGGGATAAAATAGCACAAATAACAACAATGGTTTGTTAAAAAAAAATAACAATAATGGTTAAAGTAAAAAACAGAATTATTTAAAGTGACAACCTCCTACAGATAAAAACTTACTACTGCTTGCTATATTGCTGACATTTATTCTATAATTTTAACACAATACTTTACTAAGTAGCTTTGATTAGAGTTGACAATTAATTGTTGGTGTTGTTTATTAAAAAAAATGACAAAATATATGAACAGATTGCATGCTTACATATTTCAGTCACTCACTACGAAACCAGATGTGTACCCTTACTGTAGACCAAACAACAAATATAGGCAGAGGTGATGTGGTAACGTTTATTGAACTAGCATAGGTTTCACAACTGCTCTATCTTCCAGAACAGCATTCCAAAAATGTCCAGATAGCTGAGGAAAGGCTACCTCCAAAGAACAGCAAAAGTTCTTTTAATCCTTTTCACCTCCATCTAGTCACTGCATTTCATTCTGCTGTCAAATCAAATGTTGGTGCTTAACAGATGTACAGTTTTCCTACCTAAAACAATAAAAGATGATCATTCCCTTGTCATCATTTTATTATTGTTCAGTCTAAGAACAACTCCAGTAGGTCACATGGCTTTGCTTTTCACAGCTGCTTGAGTAGTAAAACTGGATTAATGTGATATTTAGTGCAACAGCAGGGCTCACAATTCCTGAAATGACCACTTGCAGATAGCGTGCTGTCTTTGGTATCCTTGTTTCACTCACACTCAGTCAAAGCAACAGATCAGTATGGCTGGCTTGGTGGTACATGTACAAAGCCCTAACTGTGATTTAGATAGTCCAGGACTGAGTAGTGTTCTAGCAGAGACAGCTGAAGTAAGATAAGGGAGTGGACAATGCCAACTTACCCATCTCTGGAGAAAGAAGGCACCATAGGAATGCAGTGGAGAAAGAGTACCACAGCAGCCATCATGAAAGGCCAGGGACACCAGCATGCTTCAGGTAGCAGTGAGGAGTGTATGATTCTGGTTGTCGTGGGATATGGGGAAGGCTGGCAAAAAATTGTGACTGCTTCTTGTCTGCAGACCCTCCAATTATCTGAAGTCACTGGCAAGATAGAAAACTGATGGTCAGCAGGCACAGAGAGAAAATTATCTAGAAAAAGAAAAAAGCATATAGCTGCACAGAGGGGAACAGTAGCTAGAAAAATAAAAATAAAACATACAGCTCCCAATTGAAATTTTGCCACTTGACAAGCCAAACTAAAAGACTGAAAACCCAGAAAAAGAGTGACCCTGTAAGATTGCTCTTCTCCCCTGCACCTTCCACCCAAACTTATGCATACTAGTTCTGAGATCACCATAGATAGAAAAGGAAATATTTCAGGAAATGGTCATCTTGGACTTTATATATGTAAGTCCATTTATCAGCCATTCAGTGTCTGTGTTTAGGGACTCACTGTAGTGGGACCCGACATTTCAAATGGTCACAACAAAAAAAAAAAACAGATCAGTAAAACCTGAAGGTTTACTTGCCTACCCTTAGCAACTTATTAGTGAAATATACCTGTCTATACACAAACATGCATGCGCGCACACACACACACACACACACACACACACACACACACACACACACACACACGCGTGCGCGCACGCGCACGCAGGCACACACGTGAGCACACACACGTGCACACACACGTGTACGCACATGCACACAGGCACACACACAACACACGTGCACGCTAGAAGGATAAACACATTCATAGAGTATGTTGCAGCACAGTGTGCTATTTGAAGCTCACAGTGATATGCTGCAAAATATATCACAGCCTACTGACAAGGGTGGAACAGAAAGCACATTAATGCAGTATGAACTTGTCCATCACAATTAATAGAATAGAATGCAAGTAACACCAATTCAGAAACTTAAAAGTTTCTTATTGTTGTTGATCCTTGCTTGTAAACTCTGCCTGTCTCTCAGTGATCATGCGAAAATGGCATTGCACAGGTGGAATATATTTGTTTAGCATTATCTTCAGAAAGTAATACAAAATAGCAACTGTGCAGACATATGTAGCAATGCATTTCTACCTGCTGTGGACTGATGTTGTAGAAATGCCTACAACTCGTTTCCTTAAATAACTTTTGGAATTTACATGCTCTGTGGCTTTGTGACTCAGGAGTTTTATTTTTACATTGTAGACAGATGACTCATTATTTGTGTATGCTTACATTTGTAAATTTACATTTTGGTAACTGGACAAATCTAGTAAGTTAGTTTTTCATTCATTACGTATGGTGCTATTGACAATAAAAAAAAATAATATGGCTGATACAATTAGGTATGATGTAAAGCAAAATGTATTTAATTATCAGATATACTAAACTCAGTAAATGTCTTTTTAAGTGAAAAAGTGCTTATATTGACCATTTGTTGAAATATTTTCAGTCTTTATATGGGACAGGAAAAATCAGCTTTAAGAATGATAAAATGTCAGCAAAGATGCAGTGACGCAAGCAATCACTTAATACTTGGAACAGAGAGTATTTTTGTTCCACTGGATGAAAACACCATTCAGAAAAAATTACTTGCATGTGATATAAATGAATGTGTACCAGACAATTTGACCTCAAATTACTTCTGCTTTTGACTGCAAGAATAGTAACATATATCCCCTGAATATGTGAAGTGCTAAGCAATGGCTACCTCTGATGCAATTGGTACAGACTGGGACATTAGTCTCCAAGGTAACAGTGACATCTGTTGATGTGAATCTACGTAAATAGTGGGAGCTTCTTCATCCTGCCCCCTTGTTTTCCTTGCTTTAAAGATCATGTTTTCTTTAACGGCAATAAAAACAGAACTGAACTTTTTTTTCCTTACCATTGAGTTTACATTGTACTAACGTACTGCAATGCCTGACAACCCAATGCAGGCAATCAAAATTTAAGATCAAAAAGGCCCTCTTGGTCTTTTTAAGCTTGCTGTTTTCAGTAATAATGAAATTAAAG
Source organism: Protopterus annectens (assembly GCF_019279795.1). Taxonomy (NCBI): domain Eukaryota; kingdom Metazoa; phylum Chordata; order Ceratodontiformes; family Protopteridae; genus Protopterus; species Protopterus annectens. The sequence goes on along the minus strand of NC_056728.1, from coordinate 503,733,863 downwards.
ATGCCTTTTGTCTAAATCTCATCTGGCATTTATGTTTTAATAAGCCCTTTCATTCACACCTGCATTCAGTTATTTCTCAGAAGCAGAAATGAAAAGGCTGACTTGTATAAAGTGATAGGAACATGGTTCCAACTAACATAAAACTTTATAGCAATTCCAAATATCAGTATACCTGCCACAGAATGCAACATTACTTAAAATCATGGCTGTAGCCAATGCATGAGATGGTACACAATCAATTTTTGATGTGCAACATTTCCCAGGTTATGGGTAACAACTGCTCTACCTTCAAACATATATATGAAATAAAAAGGTACAAATTATATCAGATAAGAAGGTTAAAAGTTCAGAAAGTCAGGTATGGTTATTATAACACTAGGTATGGAACTGAATGCTTCTGAATAAGGAATTGTAGCATGTCGTACATCTTTACTATATAGTAAGGATATATATTATTGCAGAGTGGCAGTTTTCTGGGATGGGGCTGTAGCATGGAAATAAAGTGTACAATCCGGAAACTTCTGTCTGCATACATTCTTAAAATGGATTATTTTAAGTAGGTAGTTTTATCTCAGTAAAAAATGTTGCTTACAATGCATGGCAGGACTATCATTTTAAATAGATTCTGACATAGTTTAGAAATGAAGCTGACTGAAGGGGTGAGCGAAGAAAACTATGGCATGGTTTGAAGCTATTTGCATTTTTTCAAGTGAGTTTTGATAACTCTGTTGGCTCGTGTAGAAACATGTTTGTAGGAGCATATTAGATGAAATTTGATACAGATTTCAGGAAATAAAGAAAACATATGAGATCAGTCCACTCTCACATTTGCTAAATAATATCGCCTAGATAATTCCACATATTTTGTTTATGAAATTCCTGTCAGCCAAGCAAACCAACATTTGTCAGGAAAAAGTGAGATGGACAGAGTTCAGTTATACAATACCATGGAACACAAATGTAGCATATATACTGGGGTCTATATTAAATGAACAAATGTTCCTAATATCAAATGCTCTAAAGAGCAAAAATGCTGGACCTCAAAAGTGCTTCTTGTGGGATCTCAGCACAGTGAAGGTCGGAATATTTGTCCTTTCCTCGCTGTAGTGCGATCTCGTAGTGGGTATATATATATATATATATATATATATATATATATATATATATATATATATATATATATATATATATATATATTTAGTGTGGGGTGTGCGGGGCTCAGCCCCCCAAAATAATGAGTTTGAGATCTGGCATTTTCGCTCTTTAGAGCGTTCGATATTATGAACATTTGCTCATTTCATATAGACCCATATACTGGGTTACCTGGAAGAGGATAGATTTCTTATGATACAGTATAGGTAAAGCCACATATAGTGCACTAGAATATGATGAATGGAAGTGTCAGGGCAAACATTTTATCTGGAAGCAGAGCTAATTAACAAAGTGTACCTTTAATTTGAATGTACTGTGTGGGGCTTTTTTCAAACGTCTCAATTTATTCACTAAAGAAACAGGTACAAAGCTGAAAATAATTAGGGATAAAGGTCTTACATCAGTGAAACTTTTAAAATATTGACAATATTAACTTAGAAACTTTATAAAATTACATAATTTGTACCATTTTGCATTTTCTGCAGAATAAAAACATCAACAACTGTAAAAGATGATATTAAGGGACTCTAGTACTCACTGTTTAGCAACAAAATGACAAATTTTATCAGGAACAGCACACAATTCTGTAGCAAAATTAGGATTTCCTTGAAAAATCATGCAAAACCAAGAGCAACAGGAGTCTTTGTGTTTCAGGTTTTGTACTGAAATACTAAGTGTAGCTGGTTTTCATATTCAGGGATTTGATAGTTTGGACTTTTTTCATTCTCTTTGTCCGCACTGACTGCCAACCATCAGCACCCTCCCAGTTAAATGGGCCATTCATTCCTCATCACCGAGGTGAGGGTCAACTCGGAGGGGCAGTCATTTAGACTCCATTAGGAGTGGTTTGGCTTTTTTTTTTTTTACTTAGCTCTAGTCTGTTCCCCCCTTGTTGCCCTTCTTGCAGAGTCAAATGGAGATGTACAATTGGCTCTCCATGCTGGTCATCCCTCACTTCTTAAGGAATGTTGCCAGCAAGCCAGCCCTCTCACATCAAGTACAGGAAGTGGTTTTCCAAGTCTCCATTGGAGAAATCACACCTCTCTATGTGCTTCACAAGTGTCCACTGCCCTCTCACTCCCCAGGAGAGGCAAGTGGGCCAAGTCCTTTATCTGCCTTGCACAACTCTTCCTCCTTGTCTGGCTCTTCAATTGCTAGGGTTGCTAATTGAATTGAAGATACCTGGGTTGCAGTAATGGCTCCATCATTCTGTGCCATGAAGTCAAGCTGATCAACTGGGCTTTGATTTGCTGACAAGAATCTGTTTAGCCACAGTATATGTTTTTATTACAGCATTTCGATAATGTAATTTGTGAGTTTGATTAACGCACTTTGTTTTCTTTCCTTTTTTTTATTTAATTCTTTTGTTTTGCTTTTTATAATTTGTATGCTGGAGTTATTAGTCTCTTATTAGTGAGGCTTTGTACTTTTTCATTTTTTAAGTATCTGCCTATGCTCTTGAAAAAAAATAGATATCATTGTTAGGGGAGCCTGTAATTCTTTCTATCTTCTTTTTGTTTTTCAGGAAGCAGCCATTCCTTTATGAGTTCAGATATCATGATTCTATGTTTTGGACATCTCTTTATTGTTTGTGTTGTTCTAGTAAGTATTTTGGGGGCAGTAGCATGGAAATAAAGTGTACAATCCGGAAACTTCTGTCTACATACATTCTTAAAATGGATTATTTTAAGTAGGTAGTTTTACCTCAGTAAAAAAATGTTGCTTACAATGCATGGCAGGACTATCATCTTAAATAGATTTTGACTTATAGTTTAGAAATGAAGCTGACTGAAGGGGTGAGTGAAGAAAACTATGGCATGGTTTGAAGCTATTTGCATTTTTTCAAGTGAGTTTTGATAACTCTGTTGGCTCGTGTAGAAACATGTTTGTAGGAGCATATTAGATGAAATTTGATACAGATTTCAGGAAATAAAGAAATCATATGAGATCAGTTCACTCTCACATTTGCTAAATAATAATATCGCCTAGATAATTCCACATATTTTGTTTATGAAATTCCTGTCAGCCAAGCGAACCAACATTTGTCAGGAAAAAGTGAGATTGACAGAGTTCAGTTATACAATACCATGGAACACAAATGTAGCATATATACTGGGGTCTATATTAAATGAACAAATGTTCCTAATATCAAACGCTCTAAAGAGCAAAAATGCTGGACCTCAAAGTGCTTCTTGTGGGATCTTAGCACAGCGAAGGTCGGAATATTTGTCTTTTCCTCACTGTAGTGTGATCTCGTAGTGGGTATATGTGTATATATATATATATATATATATATATATATATGGGTCTACTTCTAATGCCCGAAACGCCGATTCGCCGACAGGGAAATGACCGACGCCAGAAACCCGACAACGCAGTTGACCGACACGCTCGAATCCCGACAGACGGAAGACCGACAAGGGGAATGTGTAAGCCGACCTGGTAAGTATGCGATAGTGAGGGATGTAGGAGTAGGGAGCGGACAGGTAAGTGTTGAATACTCAGGGATGTAGGGTTAGGGTGTGTGATAGGTGAGTGTGCGAGTGTCGGAGCTTGGGGTTTGGGGTGTTTAAGTGAGTTAGGGTTAGGTGCAGGTAGGGAGTGTGGTAGTGTCGGAGCTTGGGGTTTGGGGTGTAAGTGAGTTAGGGTTAGGGTGCAGGTAGTGTGTGCGGTGTGTCGGAGGTTGGGGTTTGGGGTGTGTAAGTGAGTTAGGTTAGGTGCAGGTAGGGAGTGTGCGGTAGTGTCGGACCTTAGGGTTAGGGTTTGGGTTAGGGCTAGTGGATATGTGTTGTAGTGTACTGTGTTGTTGACGTGTAGTGTGTCGGTGTTATGGTGTTCGGTGTTTCGCGTTGTCGGGTTTGTGTGTTGTCGGGTTTCTGGCGTCGGTCATTTCCCTGTCGGCGAATCGGCGTTTCGGGCATTAGAAGTAGACCCATATATATATATATATATATATATATTTATTTAGTGTGGGGTGTGGGGGGCTCTGCCCTCCAAAATAATGAGTTTGAGAACTGGCATTTTCGCTCTTTAGAGCGTTCGATATTATGAACATTTGCTCATTTCATATAGACCATTATACTGGGTTACCTGGAAGAGGATAGATTTCTTATGATACAGTATAGGTAAAGCCACAGATAGTGCACTAGAATATGATGAATGGAAGTGTCAGGGCAAACATTTTATCTGGAAGCAGAGCTAATTAACAAAGTGTACCTTTAATTTGAATGTACTGTGTGGAGCTTTTTTCAAACGTCTCAATTTATTCACTAAAGAAACAGGTACAAAACTGAAAATAATTAGGGACAAAGGTCCTACATCAGTGAAACTTTTAAAATATTGACAATATTAACTTAGAAACTTTATAGAATTATATCATTTGTACCATTTTGCATTTTCTGCAGAATAAAAACATCAACAACTGTAAAAGATGATATTAAGTGACTCCAGTACTCACTGTTTAGCAACAAAATGACAAATTTTATCAGGAACAGCACACAATTCTGTAGCAAAATTAGGATTTCCTTGAAAAATCATGCAAAACCAAGAGCAACAGGAGTCTTTGTGTTTCAGTTTTGCACTGATATAATAAGTGTAGCTGGTTTTCATATTCAGGGATTTGATAGTTTGGACTTTTTTCATTCTCTTTGTCCGCACTGACTGCCAACCATCAGCACCCTCCCAGTTAAATGGGCCATTCATTCCTCATCACCGAGGTGAGGGTCAACTCGGAGGGGCAGTCATTTAGACTCCATTAGGAGTGGTTTGGCTTTTTTTTTTTTTTTACTTAGCTCTAGTCTGTTCCCCCCTTGTTGCCCTTCTTGCAGAGTCAAATGGAGATGTACAATTGGCTCTCCATGCTGGTCATCCCTCACTTCTTAAGGAATGTTGCCAGCAAGCCAGCCCTCTCACATCAAGTACAGGAAGTGGTTTTCCAAGTCTCCATTGGAGAAATCACACCTCTCTGTGTGCTTCACAAGTGTCCACTGCCCTCTCACTCCCCAGGAGAGGCAAGTGGGCCAAGTCCTTTATCTGCCTTGCACAACTCTTCCTCCTTGTCTGGCTCTTCAATTGCTAGGGTTGCTAATTGAATTGAAGATACCTGGGTTGCAGTAATGGCTCCATCATTCTGTGCCATGAAGTCAAGCTGATCAACTGGGCTTTGATTTGCTGACAAGAATCTGTTTAGCCACAGTATATGTTTTTATTACAGCATTTCGATAATGTAATTTGTGAGTTTGATTGACGCACTTTGTTTTCTTTCCTTTTTTTTATTTAATTCTTTTGTTTTGCTTTTTATAATTTGTATGCTGGAGTTATTAGTCTCTTATTAGTGAGGCTTTGTACTTTTTCATTTTTTAAGTATCTGCCTATGCTCTTGAAAAAAAATAGATATCATTGTTAGGGGAGCCTGTAATTCTTTCTATCTTCTTTTTGTTTTTCAGGAAGCAGCCATTCCTTTATGAGTTCAGATATCATGATTCTATGTTTTGGACATCTCTTTATTGTTTGTGTTGTTCTAGTAAGTATTTTGGGGGCAGTAGCATGGAAATAAAGTGTACAATCTGGAAACTTCTGTCTACATACATTCTTAAAATGGATTATTTTAAGTAGGTAGTTTTACCTCAGTAAAAAAATGTTGCTTACAATGCATGGCAGGACTATCATCTTAAATAGATTTTGACTTATAGTTTAGAAATGAAGCTGACTGAAGGGGTGAGTGAAGAAAACTATGGCATGGTTTGAAGCTATTTGCATTTTTTCAAGTGAGTTTTGATAACTCTGTTGGCTCGTGTAGAAACATGTTTGTAGGAGCATATTAGATGAAATTTGATACAGATTTCAGGAAATAAAGAAATCATATGAGATCAGTCCACTCTCACATTTGCTAAATAATAATATCGCCTAGATAATTCCACATATTTTGTTTATGAAATTCCTGTCAGCCAAGCGAACCAACATTTGTCAGGAAAAAGTGAGATTGACAGAGTTCAGTTATACAATACCATGGAACACAAATGTAGCATATATACTGGGGTCTATATTAAATGAACAAATGTTTCTAATATCAAACGCTCTAAAGAGCAAAAATGCTGGACCTCAAAGTGCTTCTTGTGGGATCTTAGCACAGCGAAGGTCGGAATCTTTTCCTCACTGTAGTGTGATCTCGTAGTGGGTATATGTGTATATATATATATATATATATATATATATATATATATATATATATATATATATATATTTATTTAGTGTGGGGTGCGGGGGGCTCTGCCCTCCAAAATAATGAGTTTGAGAACTGGCATTTTCGCTCTTTAGAGCGTTCGATATTATGAACATTTGCTCATTTCATATAGACCATTATACTGGGTTACCTGGAAGAGGATAGATTTCTTATGATACAGTATAGGTAAAGCCACAGATAGTGCACTAGAATATGATGAATGGAAGTGTCAGGGCAAACATTTTATCTGGAAGCAGAGCTAATTAACAAAGTGTACCTTTAATTTGAATGTACTGTTTGGAGCTTTTTTCAAACGTCTCAATTTATTCACTAAAGAAACAGGTACAAAACTGAAAATAATTAGGGACAAAGGTCCTACATCAGTGAAACTTTTAAAATATTGACAATATTAACTTAGAAACTTTATAGAATTATATCATTTGTACCATTTTGCATTTTCTGCAGAATAAAAACATCAACAACTGTAAAAGATGATATTAAGTGACTCCAGTACTCACTGTTTAGCAACAAAATGACAAATTTTATCAGGAACAGCACACAATTCTGTAGCAAAATTAGGATTTCCTTGAAAAATCATGCAAAACCAAGAGCAACAGGAGTCTTTGTGTTTCAGTTTTGCACTGATATAATAAGTGTAGCTGGTTTTCATATTCAGGGATTTGATAGTTTGGACTTTTTTCATTCTCTTTGTCCGCACTGACTGCCAACCATCAGCACCCTCCCAGTTAAATGGGCCATTCATTCCTCATCACCGAGGTGAGGGTCAACTCGGAGGGGCAGTCATTTAGACTCCATTAGGAGTGGTTTGGCTTTTTTTTTTTACTTAGCTCTAGTCTGTTCCCCCCTTGTTGCCCTTCTTGCAGAGGCAAAAGGAGATGTACAATTGGCTCTCCATGCTGGTCATCCCTCACTTCTTAAGGAATGTTGCCAGCAAGCCAGCCCTCTCACATCAAGTACAGGAAGTGGTTTTCCAAGTCTCCATTGGAGAAATCACACCTCTCTGTGTGCTTCACAAGTGTCCACTGCCCTCTCACTCCCCAGGAGAGGCAAGTGGGCCAAGTCCTTTACCTGCCTTGCACAACTCTTCCTCCTTGTCTGGCTCTTCAATTGCTAGGGTTGTTAATTGAATTGAAGATACCTGGGTTGCAGTAATGGCTCCATCATTCTGTGCCATGAAGTCAAGCTGATCAACTGGGCTTTGATTTGCTGACAAGAATCTGTTTAGCCACAGTATATGTTTTTATTACAGCATTTCGATAATGTCATTTGTGAGTTTGATTGATGCACTTTGTTTTCTTTCCTTTTTTTATTTAATTCTTTTGTTTTGCTTTTTATAATTTGTATGCTGGAGTTATTAGTCTCTTATTAGTGAGGCTTTGTATTTTTTCATTTTTTAAGTATCTGCCTATGCTCTTGAAAAAAAATAGATATCACTGTTAGGGGAGCCTGTAATTTTTTCTATCTTCTTTTTGTTTTTCAGGAAGCAGCCATTCCTTTATGAGTTCAGATATCATGATTCTATGTTTTGGACATCTCTTTATTGTTTGTGTTGTTCTAGTAAGTAATTTTTATCATCTATATGTCTACATATCTATATGTCTACTATTGTTTTTTTTGCTGATAATAGTTCTGTTTATTGTTGACTTAATATTGTTTTGATTTCTTGTGTGTTTGGTATTAGCTGTTTCCTTTGCTATTTCAAAGTTGTCCAAGTCAGTGTCTGTTAGAGTATTTGTTGTATTGTATCTGTTTTTCCTCTTGTTATATGCTTATTTTTTCTGTTATTTTTTCTTTATCTTGTTTTTCTGCTTGATTTGCTGGTTTGGTTTCTGTGATTTCCTTTGTTATTGTGTTTTTGTCTTTTTTTTTTCTTTCTTTTTTCTTGATTTCATTTTGCCTTTGTAAGCTATTTCTCATAACTCTATATTCCCATTGTTATTGCTGTTTGCTTGTTTGTTGTTAAGTGGGTCCTTCTCTTGATTGTCTACCATCTTTCCACTTTTCTCTAAAAGTCTTTGAAAAGCCTATTTGATTTCTGCATTCACCTCTATTGTCTACATCAAGAAAGTCTCCAGGATGTAATATTGCTTCTTACAGTATAACTAGACAAATAAAAACCATTGGCTAGAAAATGATCAACTAAAAAGAATTTGTTATTTCCAAATCCTATTAGAAATAAATACTGTTTTGAAAATAAAATGTAAGTATTATATATATCTATATCTATCCGTCCATCTGTCTATCTGCATCGATCTAATTTCGCTCTCTCGATATATATATATCAAATCTACAAGAATGCACACTGTGATTTATATGTATGTATATATGCATCTATCTATGTGTGTGAGTATGTGTGTGTGTGTGTGTGTGTGTGTGTGTGTGTGTGTGTGTGTGTGTGTGTGTGTGTGTGTGTGTGTGTGTGTGTGCACATCTTCCAGTGCTTCACGTACTTGTATACATTGATCCTTTTCTGGGGGGTGTGCTGGAGGACAATCTCACTTGATTATTCGGCTAGTGGGTGTATTTTTCCTTTTGCACCCTTATAGCTGTCTTCACTCCTGCTCTTCCTTTATCAGTGTTGAACTGCATACCAGTGATATGTGCATCAGTAGAATTGTGATATATTTTTGTTTAACCAGATCTGTACATTTCCCCCTGTTCCTCTGTTTTTCTTCTGCTTAATACAGACGTATATAATTTCATCCCTTCTTTCTTTACATGTGTAGTTCCCATGTGTTGTAGCACAGGAACACCCTTCAGAGCTTTCAGTAACAAAGGGTATGCCTCCTATATACAGTGTGCATCTGTGTTTACATTTGTCATATATCCATTTGTTGACCGGGGAGAGTGCTGTTCTCAATGGACCATTTTTAGGGTCAGCCTGTAGTACACAACTAAAGGTGACAAACACAAACACATGCTATATGAGTACTTTAGGTACATTGAAGATATCAGATAGCTGCAATGGTAGTACACGTTGACAACTGAAAGTTTTATAGCAAACATATCTGTAATACCCTGTCTTTCCATGACTTTAGCAAAGATTAAGGAACCTCTCAAAAAGTTTATACCACACTGCTGGGCTTTGTAAAACCCCTTAAACTTCTCTTTGATTACCTTGATAACGTAACTTACTAAAGGTCTTTATGCTGTTTTCTATCTTTATATGTTCTTGGATACACACACAAAGCCTCTGGCTCAATCCATAATGCGTAGTTCTGCCCTATGATACTCTAGCTTGCCAGAAGTACAGTGACAAAATTTTAATGCTTCTGGATTGTTACAGCCCCACAAATGGCCATCTGGCTTCTCAGGCATTGCCTTCCATACAAAAACATGGCTAATGACCTATGATTCATATTGTTACGCAATACATTGCCTGAAAGCAGCTGTATCATAACAAACACACTCTGCCAATTGTGGCAGATGTTAAAACAAAGGGAAGAAGAAAGAAAAGATGCAGCACTTCAAGGCTTGCTCATCGAATGTCACCAGTATAAACTTTAAGCTAAGAGGATATAATGCATCATGAAAAGAAAACTAAAATCAACTACCAAGGCTTTGTTGCAACAAGTATTTTTAAAATAATATTTAATGTAAGATATATTTTATCTGCATGCATTAATATTCCCATAAAGCAACTCTTCCCTTCGTAGCAGGTGCCTAGGTAACTAAGGAGTTTAAAATAAACAAAATCAACAATATAGTCATCCAGCTGAAATATAGCACAAGCACACAGCTTTTTGAATTTGAAACTAAGACAAACCAGCAAAGTTTTTAACAATGACCGTGTATACCAATATCTAATACAATACAAATACATTGTCTAACTATTGAAATGTTTGCTACTAATATTCCTTACAAAATTGTAACTATAAACTCTAATAAAGCACTTCCTACTACATTTCCTACCTTGAACCTGTCCAAGTTATCTCCAGGCACATTTCTAAGATGGATGCGTAGATTCTTAAGACCTAATGCTCATTAATTATCCACTCCACAATCACCCACACAGACAATTCAGTATCATGCATCCAACTAATCTATAGCTTTAATATAGCTTTAGTCATTTTACTACTTTACGATCTTTGTGCCCTTTTTTTTTTAAAATAATTAATACCCTAAATCTGTAACCTGTATTTGCCAGTGCAATCCCAAGAAGGCCTCAAACCAAAGAATCATGCCTGATTCTCTGGTCATTGGCAAGGTAAGGAAGTCTGTGACTGATCACTGCATCATATTCTGTAAAAAGGACTGTTGCCTAAACTGTAACTCTGATTATACACCCTCAGGACCTGGGTCTCTCTTTTCTGCTTTGGTCCATTCCCTTTGCGACTTGCTGGACATCTGGTTCCTCCTTAGCAAGAAGTACAATCCCCATCTCAGGTCCTACCTGCCTGCCATCTACCTAATTGGGATGGGAGACTTGGACAATGTAATCTGTTTCCAATCTTCCTAGTGTAAGCCAAAGTTAAAATGACCTTAAAATCTGAGTTACCTGTGTGACTCACACTTTAATCCATGGAGTTTGTACCATAGCAGGTTTAAGATATGGTTCCATTTGTTTGGCAGCACAGACATATTAGTAACTTACTTGCATACCAATAAGTGAGCAATTAGGGCTAGCACCTTCAGTGCTCTATATCACACTTGCTGTCTCATAAAGTGGGTTGTACGACAAAACTCCTCTTGTTCTTTTTCTTAGATGGCAAGAACAATTAGCAAATGCAGTTGTTTAAAAGAAATTCTACCACAAATGCTTATCTAAAATATTGTGAGACCAAGTACAATTGTTGGTGCTCAATATGTTGCAGCTGACACTAAGGTGATGGATTGTATGAATCCAATCAGCATATCCTGTGACACTTGACAGTACCATTCCTTGATATTTTCCTTACCCTACTGCATTCTATTATATCAGAGAACTAGTGATTGTAGAGGTATCATTCATTATTTAATGACAGATACAGAATGAAGAAACAGGTGTTTTTTTTCATACACATTTTATTCCTTGCAGAATAGTAGTTTACTGCAGGGCAAACAACAAGTAAAGGAAATAGTTCATAGGTTCATAGGTGTGTACTAGGAAAGGAAATAATTCATAAGTTCATAGGTGTGTACTAGTAAAGGAAATAGTTCATAGGTTCATATGTGTGTACTAGTAAAGGAAATAGTTCATAAGTGTGTACTAGTAAAGGAAATAGTTCATAGGTTCATAGGTGTGTACTAGTAAAGGAAATAGTTCATATGTTCATAGGCGTGTACTAGTAAAGGAAATAGTTCATAGGTTCATATGTGTGTACTAGTAAAGGAAATAGTTCATAAGTGTGTACTAGTAAAGGATATAGTTCATAGGTTCATAGGTGTGTATTAGTAAAGGAAATAGTTCATAGGTGTGTACTAGTAAAGGAAATAGTTCATAAGTTCATAGGTGTGTACTAGTGAAGGAAACAGTTCATAAGTTCATAGGTGTGTACTAGTAAAGGAAACAGTTCATAGGTACATAGGTGTGCACTAGTAAAGGAAATAGTTCATAGGTTCATAGGTGTGTACTAGTAAAGGAAATAGTTCATAAGTTCTTAGGTGTGTACTAGTAAAGGAAATAGTTCCTAGGTGTGTACTAGTAAAGGAAATAGTTCATAGGTTCATAGGTGTGTACTAGTAAAGGAAATAATTCATAAGTTCATAGGTGTGTACTAGTAAAGGAAATAGTTCATAGGTTCATAGGTGTGTACTAGTAAAGGAAATAGTTCATAGGTGTGTACAAGTAAAGGAAATAATTCATAGTTGTGTACTAGTTAGGGAAATAGTTCATAGGTTCATAGGTGTGTACTAGTAAAGGAAATAATTCATAGGTTCATAGGTGTGTACTAGTAAAGGAAATAGTTCATAAGCTCATAGGTGTGTACTAGTAAAGGAAATAGTTCATAGGTTCATAGGTGTGTACTAGTAAAGGAAATAGTTCATAGGCTCATAGGTGTGTACTAGTAAAGGAAATAGTTCATAAGTTCATAGATGTGTACTAGTAAAGGAAATAGTTCAAAGGATCATAGGTGTGTACTAGTAAAGAAATAGTTCATAGGTTCATCGGTGTGTACTAGTAAAGGAAATAGTTCATAGTTGTGTACTAGTTAAGGAAATAGTTCATAGGTTCATAGGTGTGTACTAGTAAAGGAAATAATTCATAGGTTCATAGGTGTGTACTAGTAAAGGAAATAGTTCATAAGTTCATAGGTGTGTACTAGTAAAGGAAATAGTTCCTAGGTTCATAGGTGTGTACTAGTAAAGGAAATAGTTCATAAGCTCATAGGTGTGTACTAGTAAAGGAAATAGTTCATAGGTTCATAGGTGTGTACTAGTAAAGGAAATAGTTCATAGGTTCATAGGTGTGTACTAGTAAAGGAAATAGTTCATAATCTCATAGGTGTGTACTAGTAAAAGAAATAGTTCATAGGTTCATAGGTGTGTACTAGTAAAGGAAATAGTTCATAGTTTCATAGGTGTGTACTAGTAAAGGAAACAGTTCATAAGTTCATAGGTGTGTACTAGGAGACCACTGGGCCTTTTTAGGCCTAGCCATGCATCCCAGATCTCTGACAAGTTCTAGCACTCTTGATAAGTTTAAGCAGGGGCCTGGGAGATTTGCCATTTACAGGCTGCCTGTGTCCATTAGAGACACAGGTGCCAAACCAGGGGTGAATTTCTGGTTCCCCATCCAGTTATTCAAGTTACACTTGAATCATGTTAAGGAGGAACTCTGTTTCACATGGAAGGGGAGCCTGTTCCAGAGAAGGGGTAGTCTCTGGGACCCATACCTGTTTCTCCAGCAGGTCCTATTTATATCACAGGAAAGGCTTAAGTGTTTAGAATGGGTAATTCTAGTGCAGTCTGATTTGTGAATATGAAGATGGTCCATCAGAGTGAAGTTTGAAGATGCATTGTATATCAGTCATAGATATTCCCTCAACAGCCTGCGGAAGACAAAATACAATTTATAATATAAATACACTATTAGCATTTCCAAACTTTAGAAATGTGATTTCTGAGAAGTTACTTCATCTTAGACCCATTTCTTACTAAGAGCTAGCAGCTGGTGTATCATTTCTTTGTTTTAGATGAATACTCAAACTTTTTTACAGCAATTAGGAACTGGTTTTGATGGGCAGTGGCATTAGTTTAGTATAAATATGAATAAAACATGACTGCAAAATAGAAAATGAGATAAAGCTGGGAAAATATTCTTAAATTATTTATAGTAATGCGCAATGGGTATGCCGCATAACGTTTATAGGCAATGCACATACACACACACAAACACATGCACATACGCACACAGGCACACACACACACACACACACACACACACACACACACACACACACACACACACACACACACACACACACACACATGAATATATGCTTGCATAGCATCTCATGTGCTCATACTTTCTTATATTACTTTACTTGATTCAGTAATCTATGCAGGGTGAATCTGCTCTACTTCACCTTTTGCAGATTCTCTCCCACTGAAATGCACAGGTGTATTCAACTAAATTTCTAGATACACTTATGCTTTTTGTGTACTGCATGGCACAGGAATTGCATAGTATAGATGTATAGTATAAATGTCTATGAGTTGTTGTACTAGTTGATTAATCATCCAGACCAGTGCACAGTAATGCTAATGGACCTTTTTATCATAGGCTCTACCCTGCCCAGCTACAACATTTGCATTTGATGCAGAATTTCTCATTGATGAATTACGGCAGGCTTGCCTAATTTGCAAAGCAACTTGTGATGCTTTGCATATTAGACAAGTTGTCTATAAATACCACTTTGCATATGTCTATAAATAGCAGTGTCAGTGTGTGTGTGTGTGTGTGTGTGTGTGTGTGTGTGTGTGTGTGTGTGTGTGTGTGTGTGTGTGTGTGTGTGTGCGCGTGTGCGTGCCTGTCTGTCTGTGTGTGTTTATAAATTCCACTCCATATTATACCTTGTAAGTATCCTACATTTCTTGTGGGCACCTGTTTTTGCTATTGAAATACAGCCTCATTGCCATCTGCCTGAATTAGCTATTGATATTCCTGGCATTTTGCAAATTTGGTAGTAAAGATGACTCTGTTTTGGCTGCAGATTACAGATTAGCATGCTGTAGGCCAGCTTCTTGTTGTACTTGTCTACTTGCTTAATATGTGGCAGTAGACCTGAGACTTATTCTGTTTTCAATTAGGTTTGTTAGTCTGCATTTTAAACAGCATATGAAAAACTCAATCACCATGGCTGGAACATGCAAACGTTTAATATAAAAATGATAAAAGCCAATAAAAGAAGGTAAGCTCTTTCACGGCTAATAGCCATTTCTTCAGACCATGACATCTATGAAAATGTTTCAGTACTTAAAATACAAACTATCCAATCAAACAAAAAATAAAATAAAACAAGTCACATGCATCCTACTACAGATCAGGTAACCTGAGCTCATTCAGAGAACCCCATTCATAAAACTTCATTCATTAACAGGTAATCAATAAAATCAATATCTCAAGCCATGTGCTGGCAAGACTGGTTTGATAGATAAAGTATCATTCAAACCAGGAGACAAATCAGCTTTCAGTAAAATTATCCATCTCAGCTCAATAAATCAGTAATATTTTTAATGTCACCCCCACCCCAGTGATTCATTCAATAATATCTAAAACAGTAAATCTAAAACAATGCACAGGGCCAAAGTCAATAGCATGTCTATCTAAGGCATTCATGGATTACTTATTCCGAATGTCACCTATATGTTCTAGAACTCTCTCTTTCAACATCCAATTGTTTTTTCCAACATAAAAGCTACTGCATCCTTGGCATTGAGCATAATAAAAAAGCCAAGGGGCAGACTATGGGAAGACTTAATTGAGGAGTATGAAGTAATGTGGCAGATCTAGCTTAATGTCATGGTTTTTCCTGGTTTAAATGATCATGTTTCCATTGCAAGTGTCCAAATAACCTTTTCTTGACGCACAACAGGACAATAAGAAGCTTGATCTTTTATTAAACACACTGAACTAAAGAACAAAAACAATAAAACATCCAGTAAGCGCTTTCACATTCTCTTGAATGCTTCATCAGACTGTTAAAAATGCTAAGCCATTTCTACATTTAAATACGTTTGCTGTTACTTCATCAACCAATCATTATTGTTCATTACTTGATGACATCAGTGCTTAATTGATTAAAAAATGAACTAAAAAATTGCTGGCTGAAATTCATGTTCAAAACCTCTGTGATTCTTTATATTAAAAACAAATATTTAATTTAGAATAGATACTTCAACCTCATGCAGCTTAAAAACATCTCAAACTATATGTTCCACAAGTTAAAAAAACATGTGCTTATGTATAAATGTATACTATGAAAATATAAAATATATCAAATATATATGTTGTTTATTAATAGATTAGTGAGCCATCCTGAAAAACACTAGGCTAATAGCTAATAAACAATGTTAATGTTTGTTGTCCCTTGCTATCAAGAACAGTTTCATGGACACCCTGTCATTCAAACCAGATAGTCTATCTGCTTGTAGCCTCATGATCCACCTTGTCTCTCTTTGTTCAGTGTAGTTTCTATGATCACCTAACCTAATGCTCTTATAAACAAACTCAATCACAGTAAATTTCAAACCATGTGTACTCCCTTCATTTATAACATGTCTAGCTAGGGCATTGCTGTCATCTTCCCTGTTTATAGCATAGACATGTTCTCTAACTCTTTCTTGAAGGGTCCTATTTGTCTTTCCTACATAAAAATGACTACATTTTGTGCAGACCGCTAGGTATATTAAATCCCGTGACTTGCAGTCTGCATAAATTGAAAAATTATGCAATCTTCCACTGTCAGGATGGACAAAACTATTGCTATTAGACATGTAACTGCACTGGTTACATGTCCTACAAGCATAGGTCCCTTTTCTATCAGATGTTAACACAAATTTATTATTTCTCTCATAACGTAATAGTCGTTTGAGTGATTTTGTATTCTTGTAAGTAAATCTAGATTTATCACCCACAAGTTGCTGTATATCATCATCTGTTGTGAGAATATTCCACTTTCTGTGGAAGATCTCCCTGATCTTCTTATTATTATTTGTATACGGTATTACTGGCTGTTGTGGCCTGAACAAGGCTCTTCTTTCATTTTGATGATCCATCTGTCTACCTCTGTATATGTAGGGTTTTCCACTTACTCTCCTATCTACAACCTCTTCCTGATGCAAACTCCTGCTTTCTTCTGACGTATACCCTCTCTCTCTGAATTCATTAGATAAGGTCTCTATGGTTCCCTGAAACCTAGTCTCATCTGTGGTGAGTCTAGAAACCCTAAGTGCTTGACCATTTACTATATTACGATAGATATGTGGGGGGTGCATACTAGTGCCATGTAGCAAAGAATTTCTTCGACATTCTTTTCTGAATAACTGTGTTTATACAGTGTTGCCTTCTTTCAGTAGTATGACATCCAAAAATTCAATTTCGTGTAGTGACCATTTCCATGTGAAAGACAGGAAACTTGTGGTGCCATTTATATATTGAATTAACTCTTTTAGTGTTTGCTCATCACCTTTCCATATTAAATAAACATCATCAACAAACCTTTTACATAATAATGTATTCATCTCATAATATGGACTAAGCATAATATAGGTGTATTCCCAATATGCCATAACTATGTTTGCGTATGAATTCGCACAAGGAGTGCCCATTGCCACTCCTTTCTGTTGGATGAAATATTGGTTTTCATACGCAAACGCATTATTTTTTAAAACCAAATCCATTAGTAAAGCACATCTTATTATTCGTTCTCTTGGCATATCTTTCTCAATCAAGAACAGCCTCATGTAGTCCACCCCTGTATCATTAGGAATAGATGTAAATAATGATGTTACATCCAAAGTCACCATGTATTCTGTCTCTATATCACTAGGTATATAGTCTGTAAGGCTTTCCAGAAATTGTTGAGTGTCCCTTACTACTGTAGGAGTTTGTTCCACTATACTGCTTAGTTGTTTCTCCAAATATATAGATATTGTTTCTGTTAACCATCCCTTGCTCGAAACTATAGGTCTCAAGGGTGGACATTCAATGTTCTTATGGATTTTAGGTAATCCCCTAAAAGTCGGTATAGTTGGTTTCTCTATTAAAAAATATTTATAAAGATCTGACTCTATCACTGCACGTAACAACAAGTCAAATAGTTCATCATGTACTCCATTAATAACTTTGTTAAGCTTTACACCATCAATATTCTTGTATGTCTCACTATCAAAAGAGTCTGAATCTTGGATTTATACATCTCAGTATCTAATACTACTACTGCACCCCCTTTATCTGCATTTCTAATAACAATCCCCTTGTTTTCCTGTAAATTCCTCAAGGCTTGTTGTTCATCGCTATTCAGATTATAAAAATCACGTTTGACTGCTTCTTTATCATCATATAACTTCAATAGGTCTCTCTCACATGCTTTCTCAAACGACTCTACTAAAGGGTGCATCTGAGGAATAAAAGTTATTGGCTTCTTGAAAATTCTGTTAACATTCTCACATATGTTGTCTCCATATAACATTTTAAGATTTATATTTCTAGTAAACATTTTTAAATCAATTAGCATATCAGTAAAGTCAACATCTTTTGCTGGCATAAAAGATAAGCCTCTATTTAAAAGGCTTCTTTCTGACAATGTTAAATGATAACTAGAAATGTTAATAACTAAGTCTGACTTACAGGATTCAGTACTTTTTTTCTGAAACTCCAGTCTCTCTTCGGGAAATTTACGTTTCTTGGATCCCTGTAACGGTGACCATGGCATTTTCATGTTCAGCCGTATGGGTAAGGGGAAAGAAGAAAAAACCCTCTGTAGAAGTAGTAGGAGATGCACTAACAACATTTGTTTCTTTCCTGCGTACATCTTGATTCAGAATTCTTGCATTACTCGTTCCCGCTAAAGCTGGTGGTTCTCTATTGATATCCATCGCATCATTGTTACATGTGGTATTATTGTTCATCATCACTTCCTTCCTGGTGGATGACTCTACTCCCTTCTTGTTCGACATATCAGGCTCCCTAATTGGTTGAGCTATCAGAATTGATGTGTCTCTTCTTCTATCTACGGATTGGTGGGCCGTCTGTTGCTGATTATTGCCTCTCCCTCTCGTTGGTTCGCGAGGCCAAGCAAACACATTCCCCCTCTGGAAATCAAGGAAGTCCCTTTCAAGTTTCTTTTTCTTTCCCTGCATCAATTTATTCTCAAGTAATGAGACATTAGCACTAGTGCTTGCCAAAAAATCACTCATCTCGCCCTGTGTCATAAAACCAGCCAATTCTTCACATAATCTAGTAAGTTCAAACATTAAGGGCAGGATTCACAAAGGCTTGCACGGAGTGTAAGAGATATGCAACACTCCATGCAAACCTCGCGATCCAGGAACAGCCCTAAACTCCGTGTAAGAGACCAGCTAAAATGTCTCTTACTCGGATTGGGCGTGGACATGCTAAATACCTCACTTGCATCTGAAAGGTATGCAAATGAGGTATATTAGTGATCCACAAAGCAGAAACCAGTCCGTGTAGGAGACGTTTTAGCTGCAGAAATGTACACAGTTGACAACTGAGTACATTTCTGCAAAATCCACAACGGACGATGTCAGCAAAAAAAGGTTGCATATGATTCAGGCAGCATGCCAATGGCCAAATATGTGGCCATTGGCAAGATAACCTGATGCAAAAATATTAAAAATATAATTTTTTTTTTCGGCGATCGCCCATGTTTAAACCCAGCGCAGCCCCGCGCAAACGGGCTGCGCTGTATAAAACCATGAAAAAGAAGGTTATAAACCCACAAATGTGGGTTTCATGCAATACATGGAATGACAATGCAGGGACCAGCAGACTAAAACCAACATGGCCACCATGTAGTGGTTGCTAAGGGGGGAAGCTGAGTCTAAGACATATAACTAAGCATTAGTAGGCGATCTCATGTAAATGAGGGTTCGGATACTGAATCTCACAGTCACATACCAAATGAGCACAGTCTGAGTAGTGTAAGAGATACAAAAGGAGGAGGAATAGAGTAGGAGATAGGTGACATCACAGGGGGGAATGGTAGAAAGAAATGCAGTTCATTGGAGGCCAGTGTAACATGACAGATGACAGGCACAGATCATGGAAAGAGGTGTGCCACTAGATAAGTCATGGAAAGTCAAGAAATGGAAGGTGTACACTGTAGCCTACACCAAAGTTTCTTGCTGGCCATGCATGCGCACTTGTGCGCGCCATGAAGCGCGAGTAGGACAGTGTGCGCACGTGTAAGGCAGTGTGAGCATGTGGGAGCGTGTTGGGAGATGTTTAACACTGTTTGCGTGGGTGTGCACGCGTGTAAGGCAGGCTGAGTATGTTGAAGGCTGTTGGCAGATGTGTAACAGTGTTTGTGTGGGTGTACACACATTTAAACCCGAATAAGTAGATTCTGGACTGTGTAAGCACATGTGCGCGCATGTAAGCCACTGTGAGCATGTTTCAGATAGTATGCAAGTTGCTCCCCCCTGAGGAAACAGAGAGGAAAAAGGAAGCAACAGAATTAATAGGAAGCTAGTAGGGATAACTGCTGAAGTTAGCAGGTGAAAACAATTAGAAGCAGGCAATTACACAGGCAGAATAGTAGCCCGGCCCAGCACTTAAAACTCTGCAAACAGTAGTGCAGGATGTTTCCATTAAGAGACACTGCAAGACAGGAGTAAGCTAATAGAAGTGAAAACTGAAAAAGCTGAACTCAGAGCAGAAATGTTAGGGGCTGCCATAGCTGTCATAATGAGACATAGGTGACTTGCTGAGGGTGGTGACAATGCAGATGGTGCCAGACAACCCACAGTGAGGAGACGGAGAAGAGTGTACAGGCCCAGGGTCACCTACCACGGGTTACATGAGCTGGAGATAGTAGAGCTATAGAGTGGACAGAGAGCTCCTGCAGCAAATTGTTGAGCTGTGCAGGCCACGCCTCACACACAGAACCAACAGAGGGAACCCATCCCAGTGGAAACCAAGGTATGTGTTGGCCTAAGAATACTAGCAACAGGTACCTTCCAGAGACCAACTGGCGATATGATGGGGATATCACAGGCATCAGCCTCCAGGGTACTACACCAGTTCCTGGATGCCATGTCAGCACATGTCAGTGATCATGTATATTTCCCCAATGCCCGTGAGGTATTGGCCAGCAATATGCGTCTCTTCCAGCAAATAGCGGAATACCCTGAGGTACTGGGTGCTATAGACTGCACGCACATACGCATCAAAGCACCAGCTGGTGAGCGGGGTAGGGCCTACATTAACCGCAAGGGCTTCCCCTACATCAACTGCCAGGTTGTGTGTGATGCCCAGGGCATAATAATGAATGTGTCTGCTGGCTGCCCTGGGAGTTATCACAATTCCCACATCTGGCATTTGACGCAGCTGTACCAGACATTTGCCAATGGGGACATCCCACACGGACACCTAGTGGGGGATGCAGGTTATGCACTGGAGCCATGGCTGATGACACCCATCAGAAACACACACACACCTGAACAGGAATGCCATAATGAGGCACACGCACAAACACGTAATGTGATAGAGCGTGTGTTTGGGCTGCTCAAGTCACGATTCCGGTGTCTGGACACATCTGGTGGAGCCTTGCAGTACACACCAACTACATGTACCCAAATTGTCATGGTATGCGCTATGCTACATAATATGATCTTGCGAAAACAGCTGCAGCAGGACCAGCATAGGGCCGGGCCAAACAGACCCCCACCATTGCCAAGGCCATCACAGGCAGAGCGTGACTCAGAGGAGGAACAACCTGAGCCTGCCCCAGTAGGCAGAAGGAGGCATGCCCAGTATGCCCTGGCCTTGGCAAAGAGGCAACGCATAGCACATACACTGGCTCTGTAGGAACCCTGGGAATGATACCCCTCTCTGACTCACTCATATAGTAACAGGGATGCCTAACATGACACAACCTGCTCTCAAACATGTACAGGGAGTGTAGTATGTGCATCCGACAGAGGCAGCCCTGCAGCACCACCTGAGGCATGATTGCCATGTGTTAAGCAATGTAACACCATCTAGTATATGCAAACATGAAGACCCTGCCTAACATCTCACCCTCACCAAGCATGATGCCACACTATGAAGATAAGAAGATCAAGTACAATAATTGGCTGAAGTAATGCAGTCAGTCAAAGGGGAGCCAATGTGTTACAGGCTGGGAAGATATGCGGAGTTTGACATGATGCACCAACTGCTAGGGGTGGCATGCACCTATCATGCCATGCCCCGTGGATACTGGCAAAGGCTGTCAGTACCCACAGCATGCCCTGAATAGGTAAGTCTCAAAACACAAACCCAACCTCATAGGTTCTACAAGGGATAGGAACCTAGATGTAATACTACCCCATGACAGATGTACAAACAGCAAGATGTGTGCAGTGTAAACACACACAGTAAGGAGAATGTAGATACCAGTCTTGTAAAAGAGAACTGGGCAAGGCTCACATCAGCACCCTAACACTACCAGGTCACACCTCATACTGTGCTGTACAGTCGCAAAACATGGAACAAGCTACAAAAGGAGGGTGACTAGCAAGAAATGGCAAGGATAACCACACCCCCATGTTGGTACCACAACAAGAAGCAGCAAGGAATATCCATGGTCAAATACCAATGGCTAAAACTGCCTTGCAGTATATAGCCTGCTGCAGACCACTGTCCTAATACCAGGAACAGCACCTGGTCTATGTCGGAATACATGAATATATCAAGCCCCCCAAACCACATTATATTGCTCGACTGAAAATACCCAGACATACACTGGTAGCATTGTACTAGCACCAACACAGTAGGAGAAAATTACCCAGATTCCATAAACCAAAATGCCCAGGAACAATGTACTACTCCCACAAGAGGGGTAAGCATACTGGATGTGATAATCAGCAACATGTGTACTGGATGGCAAGATGAGAAGTGTACCCCTCACTGGTAAGACCAGACCATAGAGTAAGCACACTGGATATACACACCCTGACCCCAGTCCCTGGCCAGAATACCACAGTGAAAAACATGTGTAAAGCATAGGTTGCAGCCCTCAAAACCGATGTTGAATCCACAAAAGGCCCTGTGCAAGTGCAGAATATGGGACACACCACAGAACATGTTATACAGGAATTCCATGAACACAGCCAGGAATGCTTGGAGTATGCAATCACAAATAACAACAACACACAATGCCATACACGCAGGCATCTGGCATGCTGGCCTCCAGCCATTACCAAACCATGCAAGAGAATGAGGAAGATACCACATGATAGAGCAAACATAAAAAGGGAAGTAATCACTGACCAGTAGTATGGCAACAACATATGTCCACACATACAATCCACTAAGTCCAGCCACAACAAGTATAACCTATGAATCTAGAGGCAATGTGACGCCAGTACCAAGTACACAGACAACCACAACACCCCCCAATAAATACAAACATATGTGATAGATGCATCCATGTATCCAAAGCAGAGGTTGAGCACCAACAACTCAGTACTGTCAACACTAGTCAGGAGGAGAAGGTAACCACATACTCCACAAACCCAGTCCCACATAGACCTACCACAACTGTAAACCAAACACATAAACACAGACAAATATTCCCGGAGGCCTTAATTACAAACACACCACACCAACAGAAGCCTCCAAAGTAGATCACAAGCAACCACAACCTTCAAACATAGCACATGCAATGAATAGTACGCAAAGCTGGTGTGCCAAACAGTCACAGGCCCGAAGGAGAAACAACATGCCTGATACAGTCGTAATAGGTGTCTGTATAGGCAGAAACACAGCTGTCCCACTCACCAGACTGAACAAGGGAAAGGGTAGAGTAAGCTGCTTGTAGGTAGCCACAAAATGCCACTTAACACAGGTACGCAGGTCACCCCAAAGCAAGCAGAAATATGATGCACTCAATGTCCATGCTGGTGTGAATTACCTGAGATGTACCTCCCTGGTCAACATCAAATGAGACATGGATGGTCCCTCCGAGTATGTACCCCAGGGCGGGATGACACTCAGACCTCCCAACCATCCCGAATTACTTGGTTTTTACTGAGTTTTGGGGTCCAAATGAAGGGGTGCCACGATTCCCGAGTGGCACCCCTTCATTTCCGATTTCTTTGCATTTGTTTTTTTATTTTTTAAATTTTTGTGCTTTTGGAGCTGACGTCATCACGTGCACGATGACGTCAGCTCAGTCAGTGCTACCAGCCAGTCGGAATTGAGCTCAAGGAGCTCACATCATCATTTCCGGCTGGCTGCGAGCAGGCGGGAACGGGAAGTGCTTTGAAAATTTGAAAAGAAGCATGCTGGCTTTACAACTATTGTTACTGTCGAGATAAGAATGCTGGCTTTGCTTATGCTGCTGAGAGTGGGACGTGGTATATATTGGGTTTGCTTTGAGAGAGGGTCGGGACTTTGCTTATGCTGCCTTTTCAGATGGAAACTGCTGACTTTGCTGCTTGCTTTGTATATGCTGACAAGAGATGAACTTTGCTTCTGCTGCCGTTTTGGATGCTGCGTGCGAAGAGAGGGACTTTGCTTCTGCTGCCATTTCAGAGGCTGACTGCTGGCTGGCTTTGGACTTTGCTGGGAATTAGGAGGTAAGGGAAGTGTGTGTGTGTGTGTGTGTGTGTGTGTGTGTGTGTGTGTGTGTGTGTGTGTGTGTGTGTGTGTGTGTGTATGTGTGTATGCAGCAATCGCTTCTGTGTGTGTGTGTGTGTTTCTTAATTAATACACTGTATTTACGTGCCTTATTCTTTGGGATTTTGTTTTATTGTGTTTCGTTGCTAATTTTGTAATGACAGAATGGGAAGAAAAATTCATATTTGATAGTGAATATGTTAAAAGTTGGAGTTTATATACATGGATTTGGATGCATATTTGTTTTGTGGAATGATATGGTAGAAAGATTGCAAGAGTTTTTTTACTTATATTAATAATACAGTGGAATTTTTATCATTTTCTAATTCCATTAAGCAAAATAGTATTATTTTTTGAATGTTTTGATTAATAAGTATGTGCTAAAGCGATGTTATATCTCTACTATCTTTTGTAAGCCAACTTTTTCTAATAGTTACTACATTTTTTCCAGCTGGCATCCAAATGATCAAAAGAAGGCAGTGCTGGTTAAGGGACAGTTAGTTATACTTGTGAGAATGATTACTGATTTTGATATTTTTACTTTTGAATGTGATAAGTAACTTCAGATGTTCACATTAAGAGGGTACCCTGAGATGTTTTTAAGTGAAATTAAAGCTGAAGTGGTCATGAAGAGATCTTTAGGAGTTTACATGCCCATCTTAAATAATGGTGGGCAAATAGAAAGAGATGTTTGTGATTCAAGGGTAAAGATAATGCCTTAAAGACAGCCTTTATTACTGTGTATACTTTGGACAGTTCAGCTACAGCTGAATGTGTTAGAAGTAATTGGAAATATTTTTGGTGGACCCCTTATCACCAAAAATGGGAAATTTTCCTAGGATTGTTTACAAGAAGGATCAATCATTTAAATGTTTGTGTGAGAACAAGAAATCCTTCCGTTCAGTCAGCAGTGAGGGAGGGGACCTATATATATGTATGACACACATTTCAAGTCATACCTGTATGTACATGCACCACAGCTCATACCTGTATGTGCACACACACTACAGCTCATATCTGTATGTTCACACACTGCAGATCAGATCTTCATGTGCACACACAGCATTGTCTTGTTGTATGGGTGGTTATCTGAGCTATGCAATGTGAAAGTCATCTTTCCTGTCTTCCACTCTAATTTACTGCTACCCTAAATCTTTAGAGGTAAGGGAAGTGTGTGTGTGTATGCAGCAAGCGCTTCTGTGTGTGTGTGTGTTTGTCTTAATACACTGTATTTTACATGCATTTCTATCGTTTCTGATGCATTGCCTTGTTGTATGGGTGTTTATCTGAGCTATGCAATGTCAAGGTCATCTTTCCTGTCTTCCACTCTAATTTACTGCTGCCCTAAATCTTTAGAGTAAATCTTTAGAGTTGCCATATGAAATAACCCGAAAATAACAGGTATTGCAGTTATTATCATTGTTTGTTACAGTTCACTGAGTAGAACAAGCATTTTTATGAATAAAAAAAATAATTTAGGATAACGCAATGCTATAAAATCACAAAACCATTCTAACTTCCTCATCATTGTCATACTCCAAAGGAGTTGCTTTTTAATATGGCTGTGTTTTAGTGCTGATGAACAGTTGTGCACACTACATTTGGCATTATCTCTAATTGAAAAAGAAATTAAATTGCAGTATTCTATTATAAAGGAGAAGTAAACAGCAATTATAAGAAAAACTAGTGTAAGATAAGATGTACTTATCTTCCTGAAAGATATTATGAGCAGGAATTAATGTATTTAGTGAAAATCAAATGCTATTGTAAAGCTACTGTAAGTCTACGTCTAGAATTCATCTGTTTTCAAGGTAATATTAGTGCACATTCCATTGTGCAGAATATAATATATACAATTTGGAGTGGGCGGGATTGTATAATTGTGTATGCAAATTTTATGCTAAACAGCGTACAGATTTGTACCTATTTTTCATGAGCCTTGTCCAGATTTTTGATGTTTCCAGGTTGAGAGGTATGATGACACTGGCTGTGTGCAGCATCCAACCCTCACCAAGAATGATGCCACAGTACAAACACAGAATGCTCATGTTTAACAGCTGGCACAGTTACAGCTGTCAGTCCAAGAGGGTGTAATGTGTGTCTGCTTAAGATGTCAAGCATGACAAGCCATGCTGCTGTTACAGGGGTGGCTGTCAGCTGTTACCCGTGTGCTTCTGGATACTGGATAAGGCCTTTGCCGCCTCCATAAAGCCGTATGTAGGCAAGGCCAAAAAGACTACCCACCACCCTAGAAAACATAAGTGGTAGGAAACATAAGGGTAATGCTGACCAATGCCAGATGTGTAAACTGCAATATGCATGCCCCTGAGGCACTTCCCATTATGGAGAACATTGATGCCTGTCCAGTGACAGAAGCCTGCTGCAGGCCTAGTGATACCACACCAGCACTACTAGGTTATACCACATACCATGTGTTATGGCCCCAACACCTACACCAAGACATCAAAGGAGGGGTAGTATCCATATGCAGCACAGACACCCATATAGCCAGGTAACTGACAATGCACAAAGCAGCGGACACCACCCATGTGCACATAACTATAGTCAAAACTGCTGTACAGGCTGTAGCATGTGACAGACCACACTCTCACACACAAGAACCCCACCCAGACATCCGAAGACACTGGACAGTATGGATGTCCCACCAAATACCAGACAAGGTACACAAAGTACCACATAGGTGTCAAACCATTATGTATGCAAGGAGTCATCAGGGACCTAGGGACACAGGTCGACATTAATCTGTCATGTGACAGCCACAATGCCAATGTGGCTATGAAGACTGTTGATACTGGACACCGTATCATGAAAGGATTCACACCAACATCAACAGAGGTCACTGTGCCGCTGTACTGTTCCCTTATCAGGCCCATAATCTAGTACAATGACTCATATGGGATGTACCATACGTGACACCTGCAGCGGTTCAGAAGACCTCATAGTTACCCCACCAACAGGATAAAGGGTGTGAAATATATGTCATATGCTGCCTGGCTGTAGACACCCCAGCTGACTGCAGTCACACACTGCCTACACAGAGGCATTGTATGTCTGTTGTACCAGGCCATGTCCAACACAGGAGTAATGGACATGCTACACCACAGGAAATCAAGCTGTGAGAGTCACAGATATCAACCTCAACACATAATGAAATAAGATGTGCTGGAGGGACAGATACATAACCCATAGGCTCCCCACACCCAGAAACAGGATCCCAATCCATGGTAGGCAGAGCCCCTCACTGACACCCCTCAACATGAATATTGCCAAGTGGATGGATGACCGTACATGTATACTGGGGGTCCCCACTGTGTCACAACCAGACAGAGGCACAGTGAAGAACCTCATAAATGGCCATAATTGAACATAGCAAGGTGTGGCGAAAGACACACACACTCAAGCTAGGCTTACTAATGGCCTAGGGTGTCTAGCCTACTATGAACCCATGAACCTATGAAGATACAACACGTACAGGACACTGAGGATAATCACAAGGCTTACCCAACTGATGGTAGGAACCATGTTGGGCATCCACAGATATGCTCCGAATCACACAGATATTACAAACAACATACCAAACACACACGCATATTGCTAACATACAACCTGTCAGGTGCAGTGCAAACACACACCCCTCCCCCAAGTGCAAAACACCTATCCCAGCAGATGGTCCCCTGACATTGCAGATGCTGAGGTAACAGCCATCATCTGCCAAGCAGAACACACAGCAGCAAAGGTATGTGATGGTGTCCTGTGCTGAGGCCAACATGGACCCCAAGAGTAATGGAATGCAAAATCACACTACTGGCCAATGTTAGCCTTACCACAGGATATGTACCCAAAGAGCAGTGTACAACAACAGTGGTCCATCACAACAAAGGTGTTGCCTGAATGGATATTCCAAACTACCACCCCAGGATCCTGACAAGCTTGTTCTGCACAGCTATGGAAAGGATCAGTATGTACCGCAGACAGAAGGCTAATGTGGACCTACTGATACTGGACCCTACACACTGTGGCTGTTGTAACTGCAGAACCGGCCCCTAAACATGTCTGACCCATTTGAAGCAGTCATTAAGGTCATTGATGAGGGCTATGTGGTCCACACAGCGTAGCTGGACCGTGCACATGCTTCTAGACAATACTGTACATGTTCAGTATGGATATGTTCACCAGCTTAAATATACAACCCTATGTCAGTAGAGGGGTTGCAAAGCAGACCAAGGACAGAACTGACATGGTCAGACATGCCGCATCCATGTCAGACTACAAAGCGGATATGAGTGGCATCCCACAAGGCCTGGTCTTGGCCCCCCCCCCGTTCTGTATACATGTCCCATAGGTATAGGCCAACATGGAAGGACTGTGACTGAGCATGTATGCAGAGGAGTACAAACAGCCCACCATATCCGACCCCAGCTGACACAAGCAACCCACAAAAGGGCCACCTACAAACAGACAACTGTAGCCATAGCCATGTCAGCAAGCTAATCGCAGAACTGTGTATAGACAACCACCGTGGATATACAGTAAGTGCCCACAAATTACCACACAGGTGTTAACCCATGAGGCACCTAACATGTAATGTGAGACCTGGGTACAAAAGGTGATAAATATCCTGCACTGGACAAACATGTGTCTGTAGTGTTCGCAGAAACATGTACCATATACCCACCCAAACATGAAGGCTGGCAGATGTAGATAAGGGAACTCACTCTGGCTCTGCAGCCATCCTCCATCAGCATCACAACTGACTACAATAGCCCCTGTGGGATATACCGCAGCAGACACCTCCAACAACTGTAAAGTCCACAACAGTACCCCACCAGGGGTAGCAAAGAGCCTGAACAGATGCCATGTGTTGCCTGAGTAAACAAACTGCAGCCCCACACACCGCCATCCTTCCCAGCTACAGGAAAGCTGTGCCTGATGTATGAAGCCATGTCCAACCTGGAATGAATGAACATGTTGCACCTTGTGCATTCTGAATGGCAGTGAGCTATGCACATGAGAGACCTGAACCCCAGCACTGACATACATAGGACAAGCTGTACAGAATGATCCAAAACACAGAAGGCACCCCCACACTTCAGTAAACTCCTGGTACAGGTCAGCCAGAGTGCCACATATTGACAACCCTCAAGAGGCATCCTGATGAGTGTATGGGAGATGGTAGGCTACCCTGGGTATCACTGTTATGTCAGAGGTAGACAGAGGCACAGTATACCAACCATGACATATGTAATGGCAAACTCCAGTTACAATGTGTGTCGAAGGAGAAACACACCCTGTGACTACCATCAGAAATGGCCTATGGAACATCGCTAGTGTGTGCCAATGTCCACCCATGTTGTGGAATACACTAGCAATGTTGGACGAGCCTGGTGTAGGTAGTCCATATCTGAACATATTGCAACATGGTCATATGTGCACAACTGGCCCCTACACAGTCTGTTGTGCTCACTATGAAGATGTCAAGCAGTGATAGGACTAAAGCCCAGGATACTGTCCACTACAGTGAAAGTACTGAACCAGTACACTATACGGTACTACAGTGTTAGGTCATTATGAAAGTATGTTGAGAACTGTCTGCAAAGTATCCCATGCAATTCCTGCAGGCACAGTATAATCCCTGCTGTGGCAGACACGAAGCAGTTGGCCATTTAGTACACAACATGACACCCAGCACACAATCATAAACGTGCGATAATGTCGAAGGTCACACACACCCAAATATGTGTTGGACTTCAGAGTACAACATATGGAAAGCTCACACTGGGCATGCTCACACACTTTGATAAATGAGGCATATGTCAGACAACATGCCATGGAAAGGCTGAACTGGGCATGCTCACACACTTAGGCCATATCTCCGTGTAGCAGTTGGCCACACATATCTGGTATTTGTACGTGTCAGTCCAAGAACTAACCACAACACAGCAATCAGCCCAGTGCACGCAGTAAATGACCACAGAGACATAAGTGATATAGTGGATCGCCATCATATGCAAACATCTGCCACAGATACACAAGTTGGTCATAGGAAAAGGGAATGCTGTGGCAATAAAGACCTGCAAACAGTAGAACAGCACAAAAAATATTGTGCATCCGACAATTGAACATATGGGTGTAGAGGTCAATACTAGGCTTCTTGCCCCAGGGAATGGCAGCTCAGCCAGAGTGTGCTTGGCATCTGCATCCCCAGGATAGTAGGCTACCGTGCCACTGTAAAGTAGGTCACAGAAGGCAACATGTGAGGCTAATGAGCTGTGCCTCTGTCAAGCAGGGGCACCGTGGAGGTCTCAGGGATTGAATGTGCTAAGCCACAGCCATGTTGTCAGTGTGTGCTGTGAGAAGGTTGCAGAGGATCTCTGACAGTAGGTGTCCGTCAATAACAGACTGAGGGTCCTACAGTTGTGAGGGGAGCCCTATCTGCATTCTCTGGACGATTCCACTGTCAACACTGTGTTGTAATGAGTATGTGTGAATGAAGTGCCGTGCTGGAACCGTCCACAGATGTCCTCCCTCTGTGGGCTACAGCTCTGCAATGTATTAGGTCGCTCTGTCTGTTGAACGGTGCATATATGGCCGGTGTACAGCTGACAGGTGTCTTGTTGTGGAGCAGTCATGGGTATATGTGGGATAGCATGACCAATGCAAACTGTACACATGCTCATAGGATGCAAGTGTCAAGGATTATGCTGAGTGGCCACTATAGTCCTCCAGCATGGGTCCTCTGAAGTCATCCATCCCAGTCTACACAAGTGTAGAGTCTGCTTGTGCTAAACACAGTTTGTGTGCAGTGACAACCTTGCCTGGGGGTGGAGATGAGATATGGATGTCCAGGGAAAGGTGGTCATGGTCAGATATCAACAATGGTGGTCTACCTCTGGTGTGGAACAGTGAGTACCCATGTTGCAGATGGACAGGTGCAATATGTATTCACCCATGTGGCTGTGGTGTGTGGTTCTGCCATAGCACATGGACCCACAAATTGTAGTGGCGGTAGGGTAAAGTGGTAGAGGCCTGAGTAGTTCTCACACACAATATGCCTGTACCTGATGTTAACAACTGGAATGGTGTATGTGAATACCTGCATATCCTGGCACTGTTCCCAGGGAAGCAAAGTGTGTGTCCTGGATGTGGGTGTGGTGTTCTGGACTGGATGTGTTGTGTGTTACAGGTCCTGTGGTCCCAAAGCATGGTATAGAACATAACCTGCCAGTGCGATGTGCATTTCTGATCCTGACGTAGGTGGCTGCAAATGCATATATATGCTATCCCCCACCTGACAGGTAGTATTACATCTACATACCTCTGTGGAAATAAAGATGTCAGCACCCTAGAAATACTACAGGTGCAGAACAGATGGCCAGTAATTCTGATAGTGCGCTCTGCTAATGCGTCTCCTTCAAGTGTCATAATATAGTTAGGTAGGGGTTCGAATTCTGCAAATGCTCAGTGTGTGTGTGTGTGTGTGTGTGTGTGTGTGTGTGTGTGTGTGTGTGTGTGTGTGTGTGTGTGTGTGTGTGTGTGTGTGGGTGAGTGGGGCTTGTGTGTGTGAAAGGCTGTGAGAGGGAAATGTCCCTTTTGGCAACTGGGAAAACACACTACAGGATGCACACACTGATGATGTCAGCACCCTATAAGTACAACAGGAGAAATGAACCCTCCCAGTAATGCGAATAGCGCGCTCTGCTAATGCGTCCGTCTCGAGTGTCATACCGTAGTTAGATAGTGGTTTGAATCCTGAAAATGGCAAGTGTGTGTGTTTGAATGAGGGGGATTACTGTGTGTGTGCAAATATGTGTGAGGGAAATGTCCCTTTTGTCAACTGGGAGAACA
This sequence comes from Protopterus annectens, assembly GCF_019279795.1. Classification (NCBI taxonomy): domain Eukaryota; kingdom Metazoa; phylum Chordata; order Ceratodontiformes; family Protopteridae; genus Protopterus; species Protopterus annectens. Next base: position 503,701,830 of record NC_056728.1, on the reverse strand, counting down.
CACTTCAGGATGCACACTCCCCTTTCTAAACACAGATGATGTCAGCACCCTATAAGTACAGCAGGAGAAGGGAAGCCTCCCAGTAATGTGAATAGCGCGCTCTGCTAATGCGTCCGTCTCGAGTGTCATAACATAGTTAGGTAGTGGTGTGTGTTTGGATGAGGGGGGTTATTGTGTGTGTGCAAATAGGTATGAGGGAAATGTCCCTTTTGGCAACTGGGAGAACACACTACAGGATGCACACTCCCCTTTCTAAACACAGATGATGTCAGCACCCTATAAGTACAGCAGGAGAAGGGAAGTCTCCCAGTAATGCGAATAGCATGCTCTGCTAATGCGTCCGTCTCAAGTGTCATAACATAATTAGGTAGTGGTTTGAATTCTGCAAATAGCAAGTGTGTGCGTTTGGATGAGGGGGGTTACTCTGTGTGTGCAAATATGTATGAGAGAAATGTCCCTTTTGGCAACTGGGAGAACACACTACAGGATGCACACTCCCCTTTCTAAACACAGATCATGTCACACCCTATAAGTACAGCAGGAGAAAAGAAGCCTCCCCCTAATGCGAATAGCACACTCTGTTAATGCATCCATCTCGAGTGCCGTAACATAGTTAGGTAGTGGTTTGAATCCTGCAAGTGTGTGTGTGTTTGGATGAGGGGGGTTGCTGTGTATGTGCAAATTTGTGTAAGGAAAATCCCCCTTTTGGCAACTGGGAGAACACACTACAGGATGCACACTCCCCTTTCTAAACACAGATGATGTCAGCACCCTATAAGTACAGCATGAGAAAGGAAGCATCCCAGTAATGTGAATCACGCACTCTGCTAATGCGTTTCTCCTGCGTATTGTAATGTAGTTAGGTAGGAGTTTGAAATCTGTAAATGGCATGTGTGTGTGTTTGGATGTGGGGAGTTTGTGTGTGTGCATTTTCGTATGAAAAACATGTTAGCTTTGGCAATCAGGAGATCACACTACCTGATGCACATTACCCTTTCAAAATACTGATGTTGTCAGCACCCTATAAGTATAGCCAGAGAAGAGGAACTATCTAATAAACCGAATAGTGCGCTTTGCTAATGCGTCTCTCTCACGTGTCATGACTTAGTTAGGTAGAGGAATGAATACTGCAAATGGCAAGTGTGCATGTGTGTGGGGGTAGTAGGGTGTGTGTAAATGCAAGTGTGAGAGAACAGATCCTTTTGGCAAATACTACAATACACCAGATGCTGCATACTCCTCCAGTAAACACAGGGGATGTCACCACACTATCAGCACAGCCAAACAGGGCTAGTTGGCTAGTAATGCCAATAGTGTGCTCTGCTACTATGTCTATTACCATTGTCAGAGTACAGATAGGTATGTTTTGGTAACCCACAACTGTCACGTGTGGTTGTGTCACACAGTATGACCTTGTGTGGGTGTTTGTACATAACAATGCATGCCATTGCCTAAACCAGCAATGGCATTGCACACATGATGTATGTGTGTGACACATACACATAAATACCTGTGACCTGCAGTAGTTACCATGTCTGACACATGCTTTGTTTGGATAAATGGTATTTGCAATGTATAGCAATATGACTGTGTCTTACTGTGCAGGGTCCGCACGTGGTATGTCCCTATACAGTGTGGGTGTCTATGGTGAAAGACCTACAGCAGGGGATACACATCTGGTCTGGGCCATATAGTGTACATGCAGTCGATGTACAGGTGCAGCATGTTCCCACCTGTTGTGGTAGTGGTAACATGTCATTCCACTGCAGTTCGGTGACCACATGCTGTGAACTCTTCAACTAGAGTGTTGTAGCTAAGGTAATGCTCACACACAATGTTTGGCTGGATGCAGTACGGCCTTATAAACACAGTTCATGAGACTGTCATATTGCCGTTGTTGTTATGGAGGATTGGTGGTCTTCCTATGCCTTTCTATATTTTGAATACTGTAGTTTGTTTTCTTTACCTTGTGTTTTGCTTGCATTCTGTTTAACAGCATATTAAAACTTCAAAAGAGACCACAGCTCTCTCTGTTCTGAGTCAGGCAGAATTTTTTCCCGCCTTCCCACCCATTTAAGTTGTCTTGTTAAATACCACTGTCTTTCTAGTTGCCCGCCTCTTATGTTAATCTGACCATATATCTCATTTCTCTCTACTTTCACTGGCTTATGTGAGTAATCACAAAACCATCACTTTTGAAATCCCACCCTTCAATTTTTTAAATTTATTGGCCATCCTACAGTATTTCATAGTACCAAAATACAAAAGTAACCACCCTTTCAGTCCATCTTGCTGTTTTAAAAATAGTAACTCTCCACTAAACCTTAACTTTTTAAACAGGTAAAACTCAAGTTACCTACTTTCATATCTAACTTCTCTAGTGCACACTGCAGAGTGCATTCTTTTCAATCTTACCTTTAAGCATCCCTGTTACTAGCACTTTCTCTAATACCTAAAAAGATCATCTCTACTTGACTCCAAGTAGACTTTTCTCTATCTGTTAAACCTAGCACTTGCTCCTACAGTACTTATTACCTTGATACGGCACTCTTATAGATAGCACCCCAAAAAGGCAAAACCCATTTCTCGGTCACTCACGTCCCCCGGAATCTCTTTTAAAGTTTTTTTGTCTAGTCTTTCTAGCATGTCGAGGGATCAGTTGCTAGTGTCCTCTCCTGCTCAGCTGGTGAACCTGGGAATATTGAGGCAATGTTACAATTGCCTCATGTACACAGACAACCCTCTCCTCCTCCCGCAAAACACAAATACATGCGAGATGCAACTATACGGCCAAACTGGAGGCTGAGCTCTCTCAACATAGGACTGGCAAGACCAGTCAGGAGGAGAAGGTTACCACACACACTATAGATCCAGTCTCACATAGTACCATCACAACCTCAAATCATACACATAAACACACAAAGACATACTCGGCGGCTCTGATCAAAAATCTACCAAAACAGCAGAGGCCACCAAAGCAGACACCCAAACAACCACCACCTCAGAACACAACACCTGCAACACATAGACCTCACAGTCAGAGTGTCAAACAGTCACAGCCCTTAAGGCCAAACACAATGCCAGACACACTAGTCATTGGTGACTCCATAGTCAGACACACTGGCGTCCTTTCGCCAGACTGAGTAAGGAGAAGGTCACAGTAAGCTGCCTGTCGGGCTAGAATCCGCCACATAACGCAAGCACTCAGGTCTCTCAACAGCAGGTACAAATATGACTCAGTCATTGTCCACGCTGGTGTAACGACCTGAGGCGTACCTCCTTGGACTACATGAAAAGAGACATTGAGGAGCTCTCTGATTATGTAGCCCAGGCAGGTATGACCCTGACCTTGAGCAGTATCCTACCTTCACCAAGAATGATGCCACAATACAGAGATAAGATGATCAGCTTTAACAATTGGCTTAAACTCTGGTGTCATTCAAAGGGGATCCAATGTCTGTCTACCTGGGATGACATGCTGGACAAGCCACGCTGCAAGGCGGCTTGCACCTGTCACCCTGGGATTCGGATATTGGCAAAGGCTCTTGCCACCCCATAGTGCCTTTTTAGGCAAGGCTCAAATTCTAAACCTACCACCCTAGAACACAAAAAGGAAAAAACTAAGGGTAATGCTGCTCAATGCCAGAAGTCTAAATCTCAAAATGCACGCACTCGAGGCCCTTCTCAGTATGGAGAACATCGATGTCTGTGCAGTGACAGAAACCTGGTTCAAGGCTCCTGAGAGCACCCCAGCACTATCAGGTTTTACCTCTTATCATGCGTTCCGCCCCAAAATCCAGACAATACCAAGAAAGGAGGGGGTATCCATATTCATCAAAGACACCCACACCTCAAGACTGGTGGCAACGCGATGCATCGGAGACCATCCAGGTGCAATTAACCATAGGCAAGACTGCTCTGCAAATTGTAGCATGTTACAGGCCACCCTCACAAACTCAGGAACCTCACATGGCCTTCCTGAAAACACTAGAGGGATAAATGTATCACCAAACACCATCATACTAGGTGACTTCAATTACCCTAATATAGACTGGGAACACTACTCAAGCCCAAACACCCTAGCCCAAAAGTTCCTAGAATTCATAAACTCAAATGCCATGGAACAACTAGTCACCATCCCCACAAGAGGAGAAAACATACTTGATCTCATCAATACGAACATGGGAGCACAATGTTCAACACCGAAGTATACCCCTCACTGGTGAGATCAGATCACAAACTAATCTCGCTGGAGGTCCTCATCCCACCCCCACCTGAAATAAAAAGACCACAGTAAAGAACTTCTCGAAGCCGACTTCACACTTCTAAAGACTAGTGTGGTCTCCTTTAAGGCCCCGAGCCGACGGAAAACAGTACTCAAGCCACTGAATCACTTACAAATGCCTTCTACCAGCACCTGCAGGACTGCATGGATAAGGCAATCCCAAGCAAAACAAAGACTCTTTGTACCAAAGGCAAGCGTCCACTCTGGTGGACCCCAGCCATAAACAAACTCTACAACAAAGGAGGAAGCTACTACAAGATAGAGCAAAATCCTTAAAAGGTAAGACACCCTTGATCACTATAAGTAAAAACTAAGAGCTCTCATAAAATCATCCAAAGCAAATTTTGAGAGAAAAATAGCTAAAGACTCAAAGACAATCATAAGGCCTTCTTTAGCTATGTTAGAAACCTGGGAGGAAACTCCCAGATATGCTCAGAACTAGTTCAAAATGATGTGAAGATTACTGATCCTACAGACATTGCCAACATACTGGCTGACAGGTTCAGTGCAAACTTCTCCCAAAGGAGAGATATCTATACCAAGCGATTGCAGCCCCCAAACATCTCCAACGCCCAAGTGAGAACTGCTCTCTCCAAAGCAAAAACACAGCATCCATGGGACCTGATGGTGTCCCCGGCTGTGTGCTCCACGAACTCAACGAGGAATTAAACCCACAGCTAGGACAGCTGTTTAATCATAGTCTTACCTCTGGATACGCACCCAGGAGTGGCGCACTGCAACTGTGGTCCCACTTCACAAAGGTGGTGCCTCCACCGACCCTGGAAATTACCGCCCATTAGCTTGACAAGCCTTATCTGCAAAGCCATGGAGAGGATCATAATGGACCTCATAAATAAAGACATAGGGAATTTGCAGACTTTGGATCCATCCCAGTTTGGCTTTGTCAAAGGCAGATCATGCCTTCTAAACTTGGTTGACTTTTTCGAAACAGTCACCAAAGCCATTGATGAGGGAAAGGCAGTCCATACAGCCTACCTCGATCTGGCGAAGGCCTTTGATACAATACCCCACTGGGGTATCATTGAAAAACTCATCAGCTTAAATGTTAACCCATACATCACAAGATGGGTTGCAAACTGGCTGAGTGACAGAACCCACAGGGTCAGAGTTGCGGCGCCATGTCAGACTCAAAGCCTGTCACAAGTGCTGTACCACAGGGCTCAGTCCTGGGACCCCTGTTGTTTGGCATCTACGTTGCACTAGTACAAGCAAACACAAGAGGGTTATGGCTGACAAAGTTTGCAGATGACTGCAAACTGGGCCATAGTAGAAAACACATCTGACACAGATATCCTTCAGAAGGGTCTCACAGAAACAGATAACTGGTGCCAGAGCCATGGCCTAAAGTTAAATGCCAAAAATGCATAGTCATACCCTTCGGGAAAAACAAGGTTACCCCTAGCTACCAAATAGGTGGCAATCCACTGAGTACAGAAGAAGTTATCAGGGACCTGGGGACCCAGGTTGATAGTAGTCTGTCATTCGACACCCATGTAGCTAAAGTAGTTAGGAAGACCTTCTACATTGCCCACCTTATCATGAAGGGATTCTCATCTAGATCAAGGAGGTCATAGACTCCCTATACACATCACTCAACAGACCAATGATTGAGTTCAATGCCCCATTCAGAATGTATCTGACCCGACACTTGCAGCAGCTGGAGAGGCCACAAAAGTTCCTCACCAAAAGGATAAAGGGTCTCAAACATCTGTCCTATGCTGCCCGACTGAAAGAACTCCAGCTCTATTCAGTCGCTTACCGCTTGCTCAGAGGTGACCTTTGCCTAACATACAAGGCCATGTCAAACCCAGATTTGATGAATATGCTTCACCTCAAAAATCTAGATCCGTCAGAGCCACAAGGGCGGGAGACTTAAACCTCGACACGGCTATTAATAGGACGTGCTGGAGGGATAGATTCATCACCCAAAGACTCCCTATGCTGTGGAATAAAATCCCGGTATATGTGAGGCAGAGCACCTCGCTGGCCTTGTTCAAGAGAAATCTTGACCAATGGATGGGAGATCGCAGATATACCTCAGGGATTACCTCAGTGTCACTGCTCAACAGAGGCACAGCAAAATAATGGGTATAGTTCCCCATACTAAAGGGGTGGCGTAAGCCACAAAACTATGGGCTAGGCTTGTAAATGCCCTCGGGCAGATAGCCTAGTATGAACCTATGAACCTATGAACCTATGAACCTGTGTATGTGAGGGTTGTGTGTGCCAGGCTATGAACCAGATGGCAGTCCGACACACTGTCAGCTGCACATGAGTAGGCCCTGATGGTTTGTGCTGTGCCAACAACCTGGAGGTGTGTGTATCTGTGTTACCTTGGGATACCACCCCCTATCCATGTGTGTTACATGTGTAGGGGATGACAGACATGGTATGGGGCATAACCTGTCAGTGATGGGTAACACCTGTGAGCCATGAATCATGAATCTGGTACTGCACAGACATTGCAGGTCACCGTGCTGAGGGCAGTGTCTGGTGCATGCATCTTCCGGTGTACACTGCTGTTGTTGTGTAGCAGCACTGTTAGTGTCCTAACCTGTGTGATACCCATGGAGGTCGCTATGTAAACCATGTCCTGCAGCATAAGGCAGTATGTGTGTACCAAGGAGCTTTGCCATTATACATCTGGCCATGGGTGTCACGTGCAAGATGACCCGTGCACATCATTGTGGCTTCCCTAGCATGTAAGCACACGTTGACAGCCAGTGGATACCCTATGAATGACAGTGGAGACTGAGCATAATGTAGACATACAACACAATTCCCACATATAGTGGTAGAATACCTGGTGAGGGTATGTTGGCAACCAACATCAGGCTCATACTGGCCTGTGCCACATGCTGAGAGATCCATTCTATGTTCCCTATCATGTAGTCCAGGGAGGTATGTCTCAGGCAGCCACACTGGCATGGTCAATGAGTGAATCATATCTGTCCATGCCTCTGACTGACCTGTATGCATGTGTGCTGTGGTGGACCATAGTGCCCCTGAGTCATATCACTGTGACCTTCACCAGATACAGCCTGTTGAGTGGGACCCCAGTGCAGCACACAAGACAGGTACCTCACACGTCTGTAGCAGGTGTGTTGTGTAGCCCTACAGGCTGTGAGTGTGTAGCACAGGGGATGTGCGTGCCATGTGTGGCATGTGCTCTGTTCCGACGGAACATATGCCTGTGTGCCAGCTGCGGAGGTGTGTGATGCCCAGGCAGGCTGCTAGTCTGAGTCCCCACGTATGCCCCAGTGTGTTCAGCATGCTGTTAGTGTGTGTCAATGTCTGACTGGTATTGTCGTCACTGTAATATATTGTATTGATTTATTTATTTATCCTACATTTGTTGACTGGGATAGCCCGACTGGATGCATGTCCATTTCCAGGGGAGGCCCGTGGAGACAAGCTACAAGGGTAGCAGATACAGTATTACATAATACTAGCATTACATATTACACACAGATTATTTACAGAGATTACATAAGTAAGCAAGTCAAACATGTTCCACAGGTTAATGTTAGACCTGAGCACAAGTCAGGATTAAATTAAAATTACACAGTAAAGTGGTTCACAGAAGTTACACATTCGAGTTAGCCAGGCTTGATACATTGACATAGCCAGTTAAGTGATAAATGTTGTTTGAGTCTACTGTTAAATTGACCTAAGGTGGACAGTAGGGTAATATCAGCTGGAAGTGAGTTCCAGGATCTACTTACAGGGTTTGCAAAGAGAGAATCACCGGCTGTGTTATTAAACTTGCTAGTCTGAAGTAGTACTTTGTTAGAGGATCAAGCGGTCTAGGATTGTTATAGGGGTGATAATATTTGAAGTGCAGGAGTATTGTCTGGATTATAGAGGATTTTATAGGCCATAATCAGTTGGTTATACTGTATTAGGCTGGGTATTGCAAGCCAACCAAGCTGATTTAGATTGATGCAATGATGTGTCCTAAAAGGCAGCCCAGTGGCAAACCTGGCAATGTGGTTGTAGCAAATTGAGTGTTTGTTAAGGACAGTCTTGTTCATATTCGAGAGTAGAGGGGATGCATACAGAAGGGTTGAAACAATGTGTGAGCGAGCTATGGCACCTTTAGCTGGAGGGGCTAGGAAGGCTTTAATTCTGTAAAGTGACCCTAGTTTTCTATTGATGGCTTTGATAATCTGGTTAACATGTATGTCACATTTGAGATTATTGCCTATGATGACACCTAATAGTTTCGGAGATGGGTCAGGGGAGATTATTGTGCCATCAGTTGATGTTATGGTAACGGTGAAAGTGGTAGACCTACGTGTTGGTGAAATAACAGCAGTTTAGTTTGATTGGGATTTAGGATCAGATGATGTTCAGAAAGCCAGTTTGCTATTGTATTAAAGGTGGTCTGGGTAGCTGACCATAACTCTACTGGAGATGTGGCTGAGCAGATCAGAGTAGAGTATTCAGCATATTGGATACAGCTGACTTTTGGGATGACAGTATAACGGTCGTTAATGAAGATGGAGGACAGCAAGGGCCCTAGTATAGAGCCTTGTGGTACTCTGAGGGTGTTAGGTAGAAGGTTAGAGAGTTTGTTCTGCCAGAGGCCAGCCTGCTGTTGACCATGCAGGTAGGATTGAAACCATTGGAAGGCTCCAGTATCTAGACAGTCTTTGCAGGGTGTGGAGTACAAGTTGGTGATCAACCATATCGTATGCCTTTGAAATATCCAAAAAGAGGGCTGCGGATATATAATTATTGTTGCAAGTATGGCTTATGGTGTTAGTAAAGGCTAGGAGGCCTGACGTAGTGCTGTGATGAGGATGTAAGCCATGCTGAGTGTCTGCCATAATGCAAGTTTGGATTAGGTGGTGCATGACTTGTCTATGACGAAAGTTTCCATAATCTCTGCAAGTGGAGAGAGTATAGCTATTGGCCTATAATTGGAGACTTCAGTATAGCTGCCTCCTGTGTGAAGTGGGATTACATATGACATTTTCCAGATGGTGGGAAAGTTAGATTCTAACATGGTTCCTTTGATTACCTTTGAGACGGGGTAAGCAATAGCATCATCTGGTTTTGATAGGTACTCGGCAGGTAGTTGATCAGCAGAAAGTGTAGTGGGTTTCACTGTTACAATCAAGGTACGGAGAAGTGAAGTGGTGACTGGTTGGCAGCTGGACACAAGTAGTTTTCTAGGGGTGCTACTTTCAGGACCAGGGGAGCTAGGAGGTAGATGGCTAGCTAGGGCCTGAAATGTCTCAGTAAAGAACTGGTCAAAACTGTCAGGAACATCTTCAGGGGTATTATCAATAGTAGCAGTAGGGATTGGGGTTGACGTTTGTCCTGGACGTAGTATATATGACATGCCACCTGACAGGGTATGGCATTACTGGGTTCAGAGAGCCCAGTCCCCAGATTGGCTGTGTGGTGGCATCCCACACATGTGTTGTACGTTCCTGGCCAAGGGTGATGGCTGACTGCATACAAGTGGCAGCTGTGACAATGACACATGACTCACATAAACCACAACTGGACCATAGAGGTGATTCAAAAGTTACCTATGCACATGCTACCCTAGTAGTGTGATTGCCATGGTGAGTACCAACACATAGGGCCAATGGGGAACAACATACTGAAGGTGTGTATGTGTGGGTGTACCGCTACTGTTTCATAGCACTGACATATATGACTGCACATGTGGGTAAATGCCAGGTAAGATGTGTGCAATGTGTCACAGGCAACGTACATGCGTACAGGACAGACAGTGACGTTCTGTCATGTGTAAAGTTGACATACGTATCGTACGCTATGCAGATGTCACTAGAAGTCTACAGAAGCACTGTAACTCTGCATTGCAGGTGTAAGCAGTGTTCCGGGGACCCCAAGTGAACATGCATGCAAACAAAGCTACAGTAAACAGGGCTGTAAGTAGTGCATTATACAACAAAGAAGGGGTAACAATAACAGTAAGTAACAATGCAAATATGTAGGCACTATCAACATGTACCCAGGAATATGCAGCACAGATGCCCATGGTAGAACCGATATTATGTCATACTTATTTGTGATTTGGATTACATTGGTACTGCACACATATCTACATGCGCGAACATCCACATGGCATAGTCATTGTGGGCAACTTGACACTATTACTGTACATGTCCACCATTGCATATCACTACTTGCGTTAGCTTTCCCACTGTGCTACCCATGTATGCGGCTATCTGTTGACAACCTTACCACCGGCATGCAATTATGTGCAGCTGTTATACTTTGGTATGTACTATGGGTGCAGATAACAATTCAGGACATTCATACAGTTACTGCAGCGGGCATGCTGGGATAAACACACAGTCATAGCAGCATACTGTACTGTTACCAACATGATACTACTAATACACTTCTATGTAGTCACCCTGTGCATCAGCAACATGTTTACCTGTTCCCGCAATGATGTTGGAGATTGCAGGAGGTGGCACAGTGTCATCATATGCACAGGGTGTGGATTAGGTATGCCTGAGTCAGCCACTGATACCACCAATTGACATGTGTGTGTATGTGTGTTGGTGAGGGGCAGCATTACAGGGTGGGGCAGTATTGGTGCAGTGTGTGCGTGTATGTGGTTGCCCCAAGTGTTAACATTACGCATGTGTGTATGCACGCACACAGTTCCACCTCATGGCTGCCATATACAGGGGTTTGTGGACAGCCACAGACTGCACCTGGCAGGCCATACAGATCAGTGTCTGTGTGCATGGACACGGTACCTGTGCCTGGCAGGGGTGCTACGGACCATATCCAGTACAAAGCCAGACTGGGTACTGTCATCAGAAGCAGGAGTGTGTTGACTGGACACAAGTCCCTGTTGGGACTGTCCAGAGCCACGTGCACGTGGTCTCCTGGGGCATTCCAATGACAGCACAGACCCAGCATTGCTGGGGCTGCTGCTGGCACTATGGGGGCATGCGCGAGCCTGTTGTCATTCGTGCCGACTGCCAGCTGCTGCTACTGCCGGCATACGGCCATGTCGACGCCGCAAACGCCCACCATTGCCCTGGCTCATGGACATCTGGTTGTGGAACTGCTGTAATATGTCCCCACAACGTCTGTCTATGACATCAGTGAAGTTACGGATAGCATCCGCAATGTCACGCATACTGTCTGTCATGGCTGTGCGACATGCTCTGAGCTCCCTCAGACCCTGTCTGGTGTACCTTTCCATACGTGACTGTGCCTGCATGACAGTCTGAAACATAGCTGAGGTTGACAGACCTCTTTGGGCATGTTGGCCAGAGGCAGTACGCCCATGGATGCTCCCACTAGAACCCATGGGCAACTGTCTGTGTGGTACCATCGGAGGACCCTGCCCATGGCTGCTGTGTGGGGATGCATGTGCCACAGGTACCACATTACCCTGGTCTATGCCCGCTGTATCCTGTCCATCACCTAGGGACAATGGTGACAAAGGATGTACAGGCAGGATGACTGTGCGCAATGATGGGGTTGACAGCTGTGTACTGTCAATTGGCTGACCAATGGCAGACCCTGACACATCTTCCTGTACCATTACACAAATATCATCATTACCAGAGCCGTGGCACAGGATTCAGGTTTCCTGCTGCAGGTCACCAGAACAGCCCCAGAACCTGTGGGATGAAGACAGGAAACACAGTTTACAGTCTCCAGACATTGTTACCAGTGATGCACTTATACACACATGCACACATGCACACATGGACACATGCACACAGGCACACATGCACACATGCACACAGGCACACATGCATACATGCACACATGCAGACATGCACACGTGGACACATGCACACGTGGACACATGCACACATGCACACATGCACACATGGACACATGCACACATGGACACATGCACACATGCACACGTGGTCACATGCACACATGGGCACATGCACACATGCACACATTCCCACATGGTCACGTGTACACATGCACACATGCACACATGCACACGTGGACACAGGCACACATGCACACATGCACACATGCACACATGCACACGTGGACACAGGCACACATGCACAGATGCACACGTGGACACAGGCACACCTGCACACATGCACACATGCACACATGCACACATGGGCACAGGCTCACCTGCACACATGCACACATGCACACCCCGCAGTATACACATAGAGCACTACTGAGTTACACTACTGTTACTAGCATTATCAGGACTATTATAGGTTATGTTAAACACACTCACCAGCATGGATGGCCTGTCTTGCTGTAACCCTGGAGGGACCTGCAGAAATGATGAGATTAATGTCAGTGGGCACAACTGTGCCATTGATATTGCATATGATACAGTGTACAGAACAGTCAGGTGTACATATGGCATATTACCTGCATGCTCCATGTCGTGCTGCTGTGTGGAACCAGCCTCCATCATAATGCAGGTGTACTGCTGTTGGTGTTCCGGGGCTGGAGCCACAACACGTAGGAGTAGCCCCTCCAGTCTGGTGAGGGGGGGATGTGTGGCCACCCCACCTCCTGTGGCGACCTCTTGCCTGTGGATATCTGATGCACGCTGCCGGACACTTCGGATTAAATCACTGCAGTGATGTCATACCTGCTCATATGTCCTGTTATGCGTGCCAATATCATTTACCCTACGGACAAGGTCTTGCCACAGTGCAGCCCTCTCCTGCTGATTCTGACTGGTGTGGGAAAACAGGATGTCATACTCCCGCACCAGGCTCTGGTGGATCTCCTCATCTTCCGCCACAGAGTAGGCGGGGTTACGTTGTCGTGCCATCTCCTTGGAAGAGAACACAGACAGGATATCAGCAGACCATGTCAGCAATATATGGCACACATACTATACATGATACTCATGTGTAGTGATATACTACTACTCCCATATGTTGCATGTGTGTGTGTCATGGTGGATACACAGGTACATGGCCAGATATCAGTGCTCAGCCAACACCTGTGCAACAATACCTGCCACATTCCACACAACATAGTAGCATGCCCCATCGGTCAGCACACACTGACAGGTGCAATGCACAACCTCACTCTGGGGGTTCATCCCAAGGTACTGTATGTGGGACACCATCCACTATTGTGATGTGGACAGACGTTACTCGGCCTGGATATACATATCCCACCACAACCACCACCAGCACAGTAGACTAGTTTGATATGTATGTGATTAGACAATTATTCACTTGCTGGGACTGAGATGGTATCCATGCAGCACACTGGGCCAGTGGAAGCCACAAGCCACACTGCTGACCCCTTTGCAAATGCTTACCATGGACATGCCATGGATTGCATGGAACTTGCACACACATGTCTAACCCTGACCCTATGCACAAAGGTTAGGCATCCTGTCCGGTGGACCCCAGACAGAGGCAGATTGTATAACAATAGCAGAAGGCTACTGCAGGACAGATCACATTCACATTAAGGGAAGGCATCTGTGGTCAGCACTGGTACTACGCTACAGTCTGTCATAACAACAACCACGGCCTACTCTGGGAGGAAAATGGACACAAACACTATGGATGACCACAAGGCCTTCTTCAGTTATGTTACACATATGGACCACATGCCTCAGATATGCTCTGTGTTAATCCACACCTACTTAGCATTCACCAAACACACGGATATTGGCAACAATCCTGCAGACATGTTCGGTGCACATATCCCCCCTCCTTCTCCCCCACCTTTAAAATATTTATCCCAGCTGGATGTAACCTTCCTATCATCTCACATGTCCAGGTGAGGGCCGCCCTCAGCAGAGGAGAACACACAGCATCACTGTGACCTCGTGGTACCCCTGGATGTGTGCTACCGGCACTCCGAGAGGACATACCACCGCATATAACACTGATAGTTTATCTTGGCCGTACTACAGGATATGTACCTGGACAGTGGCATACAGCAACAGTGGTCCCACACCACTAAGGGGGCACCTCAACTGACCCTGGGAATTACCACATCATATGCATAATGGGCCTGGTCTGCTAAGCTATGGAATTATGCAGTATGGGATGCATATGCAGTGACATCGGGTACTTGCAGACACTTGTTCCCAGCCAGTGTGCCTTTGGGATGGGCTGATCCTGACTTTTGAACCTGGCTGACCTTTCAAAGCAGTCACTACAGCCATTGCTGGGCCAACGCACAGACAAATGCTGCCAGGATCCTGACTGATTGACATGTGATGTATGGTCATCCCCTTTTGGTGGAACTACGTACACACAACATATCACATGGACATACCTATGGATACAGACCTATGACACATTTGGAGGGTTCACAGTATGCACAGTATTAACCTGCTACTTTGCATTACCTCTGTTTTTCACAGCTGGTTGCGTTACCACAGCTTCTGCTTGCTGCTGCTACTGTCAGTGCTGACAGCTTCGGGTGACAGAGTCACAGTGTCCGATTTTTTATTTTTTTTGCTCTCTCTCTCTCACTTCTCGCTCTCCCTCTGTCTGCTTACAGACAATGCAATGAATGTATTGCATGTGGGGAGTGTTAGCACTGGATGCTTTTGTAGGTATCTGCATAGGTCTACGTGATGGCCTCTGCACCAATTGTAAACCAGCATTTGCTAATTGCATACAGCCAGTTGTGTACTGATTGCAGTTCTCACTGTGATTTCAGGTCAGTGCTATAAAAGAGTATGTGGGATAGGCATTGCCCTTTCAGATTGTGAGGGCGGGGACCATGCTGGTATGCTGTGGACAGTGTTCTGTGAGTGTAAAGGTTAGTATCTCTCTCATGCTTCAGGCTGTATTGTATATTCACAATTCTCCATTCCTCTCTCATGTTCCCTGTAGCAAGTGTGTATGCACATTGACTCCTACAACTATATATAGATATATATTTATATATATATATATATATATATATATATATATATATATATATATATATATATGTACATATGCATACATATATCTATGTACTTTAACTGACCTTATTATCTACAAGCTGCCAACTAGCATGGCTGTTTCTGTTCGCACACTACTATTATGGAAATCCAGTAGTTTTGACAGTAATTTTAAATGACATGCTTTGTGTACTACACATCCTATATTCCCTTTACATTCATCCCTACTATTACATGTTATATTTATTTTAGCACAATGTTTTTGTATAAGAGTCATGGCTTAGTGGTAGGTCGTACAGACTAGTGTTTCCAAGGTCCTGGGTTCGGGACTGACAGTGGGATTTTATTTTTCTTTTGAACTGAGTACAGGACCTGTCAATCAAAGTGACTAAGGCACTTTTAAGCAGTTGTAACTGGGTTAGCGCTGGTTTGCGCGGAGCTCACGCATGCGCACTGGCAGTTAGCTCCGCGCACACATGCGCACACACGCTTACAACCACTTAACGGTGCTTACTCTGGTGCACACCCGCGCTATTTTCTTTGAAAGAAAAGAAAATGGGGAGACAGGAAAGTGGTGAAAAAGTGGTCACAAAGAGGGTAAGACAGAAGGGAAACAAGCTTGGGATGTGCAGGAGGGATGTAGGTAAGGCCCATAGCTGCCCATTTCTTCATCAGCAACAGCTGTGCATATGTATGTAATTTGGTGTGACATTTGAAACCTTCCACCCCTGAGAGAGGTGTCAGGACAACAATAATACTTGTTGTGCAGCCAATTGTAATTGATAGGTTCCATGTCAAGCAGACATGTGTGCAGAATGGGCAGCTATGTATGGGGCGTAATTTTTTTGTGGGTACAGAGTGCCCTTTTTTTTTTTTTTTTTTCAGGTGAGAGTGGTATGTCAGGTGAAGGAAGTCGGTACAGCTGGGGAGGTAGGTTGGGTAGGTAAACAGACAAGACAAACAAGACGCATACAGGGGCAGTGTATGACACATGTGGGGAGGTTACACAATTGACGGGGATGGAGGTTTGGATATCCAGAGCCCATGAGCCTACAGATGGCAACAGTGGAACTGATATCCCCACCCATAGGCAGTTGCCACTATTCCTTCACTGCCCAGGATGGGGCTGTGCTGGGGACTGTGTAGGCGGGGCAACAGGCATGCCCATTAGTTGCACCACCCATGCCGCGAGCTGGCGTAGGGGCTCAAGAACAGAGTCCCGAATCTCCCTATGCACCACAGTCCGGACACTATGTTGGGTGAGTGGTGGTTCTCCTCCGGCCACACTTGCAGAGGGGGGGCGAGCCCCATCCCCTGCAGCACTTCCACCCGCAGGTAGCACAGGGCCACCGGAGGAGGGTCCAGACTCGGCACTAGTGCCAGGTGCACTCGCCAGCTGAGGTGGGAGAGGTGGGTCCACTGGAACCCGCCTTCCCTGTCGTCCTATGTTTTGCATTATGTCATGACAGTTAGGGTTAGTGACATATAATACCATTCACAATTAGTTGTAACAGCATGCATTAGTATTCCCATTAACCAAACACCCAGATATTCACACCATTGAACAGTGTGCATAACACATGCATAATTTGAACAGAAATTCACAGTCCAACAACATGCAGGGTTAATTGATGGCAACAGGCTATCAAGTGCGGATGTATGAACAGGGCAGATGCATCAACAGACATGCAGATATATATGACCCAACAGGACAAATGTCCAGGGGTGTTAATTGTGATTGCACATACCATTTTCACGTGGAATGAGTTATATGTGGTTATAGGGTGGGGGTAAAGAAAGTAATATTAACACCTTCGAATAACAATACATATGCTGTACATTTCTAATAGCTACAGTTATATACACACTACTGTTCTAACTACAGTTTCCTATATGATAACCTTGGTGATAGGACTGTTACTGCAACATCAATATAAATTTTAGTGTTCTTCATACACATTCATATCTAGCTTTGTTCAGCTACATCATCTTGCTACATTTGCTTTATATAGCTGTAGACAAGTGTGGATGTTTGGTATATCAGACAATCATCCTATCTGCGTATTTCAGACTGAGAGCAACATATCCAGATTTTGGGATACACATTCCACATGCAGCAATACTTTGAACAGATTTTGCTGTTTGGTTTTGAATCTCACATGCATTTCATTCTGTCTTGACTGCAGTATACTTTATTCAGGGGTTATTACTACTGTATTGCTGGATTCATGACACTTTCTCACACTCTCTCACTTGCTTTCATTTTACTATTCAGGATGGTACTTACTTCTAAGCTTTATTGACATGTTTTACCTGTAGTTATTACAATCCTTTCCAGCAGTCTCACTTATGTCATGTTTCAGTATTTCCACAGGGATATATTTCACACATGTGATTTCATCATCTTCTGCAGCTATACTTCTCAGCCTGCTGCAGGTTGTGTACTATTTTCTTACAGGTAGGGCATTTTTATTTCAGAATATATGTCAGACAGTTTCATTTGTCGGTTTAACTTACAGGCTGAAATACACTTTTGTAATCAAGCATGACTTGCAGACACTTTCACACTGTTACTTGCAGATTTTATTCCTTACTGACTACACTGCACTCTTTAGCTCACTGTCATACTTTTATATTTCTTTACGGTTACTGGTAGTGGATTACTGACCTGCCTGTTGGCGCAACCGCACCAGCCTATCGCCATAGACTCTGCGGTTTGCAGAACGGACACCTGCAGCTGTAATATAAATGAAGTAATATTGGAATACACATCTCCATAATAGCAGCTAGTTTAATTTCTTACATACATAATTAAATGTTACTTACTCATTAGTGGGGCGTTGGGTGTTTGCAGGGACTCCTGGATCCAAAGGTTCAGTTGGTCCTGCTTGCATCTCTTTAGGTCTGCATGGTGGTGACATACCTGCTCACCAGTCCTTGGAATCCCTGTGGCACTGGTGAGATCATGAGCCAACCGGTCCCACTCCTCGGCCCTGTATGCTCCCCAGAGGACCTGGCCCTGCATGAGTTGGGCCTCATGATTATGGACTAGGAGCCAGACCATGTACCTGGACTCGTCAACACCCCACCTCTGTGCTCGGAAGCAACTACCCTCTCCTACTCCTGTCATTCTGCCTGCAGGTCAGTTCTACAATCGTTTATGTTGTGTATTCCCGCCTATGGGGCTTATATAGTCCGTTTTTCCCGCACATATCTGTGATTGGCCATTTTGGAATTGTATCAACTTCAGTAAACCTGCATTGTCATGCTGTAGTTTGTATTCATTCCTATATATGAGCTATTATTGCATTTCTAGGTACTGCTGTCATGGCTTAGTGGTTCTGTACCTTGACTATGGTGTATAGTATCCTGGGTTCGAACCTGGCCACTGCTTTTTATTTTTCATGACTATCTAGACATGCTGAGGGGTGTGTCTGTGTAAAGGCAGTTTTGATACGGCTTGCTCAATGTTGCCCGTCGGTTAGCTTGTTTGCACGGTGCGCAGCTCCGCGCAAATGGGGTACGCTGGTTTAAGCCTCATTTGGCTATCGGCACGCATATTACACTCAGCTCAGTTAGGGGCACATAGGTTTAGCATGTTAGACCACTGCTCAGCTACGGGCACTCATTTTGCACCAGTTAAACCACTGCTCATCTACGGGCAGATGCACTCACTCTGTTAAACTGTAGCTCAGCTATGAGCACATCTGGCATTTTTTATTCTTTTGTTACCTCACATGTCTTCAATATAAATGGGCTATTTCATTACATTTTACATAAATTGTGGTTTTATGTGTACATATTTGTCAGGGACTTGTTTCCTGCTTATTTTGCAAAAAAAAAAAATTGGTGTTGTGGGGGCTCGAGCCATGAATGCCTGCTCTTCAGTCAACATCTCTACCGCTACGCTATTGCTTCTTGGCTTATTTTGCATATTTAGTTCGTATATGCTTTCCCACTGACTGCTAACTGTAGCTGCGCTACAGGCACGCCCGCGCAAACGAGCGCACTCACGGTTAAACATTTTTACAATTTAAAAAAAATATATAAAACATGTTTATTTATATGTTTTCTGTTCATAGTCTGTGGGGGCATGTGTTGTGTTTTGTTTATTCACATTTCCGTGGACTCTGTCGTGGGTGTTTACTTTGGGTACTTTTCCTCTTCTGGGGGCGTGTCCGCTTACAGGGCTCGGCCTACGGACACGCCCCCTACTGTCTTACACAGACCGTGTTGGCCTTGAGTGTGATTCAGCATGCTCTCATTAATATGCAGAGCATGCTGACATCACTCCATTTAACTGCAGCCTCCGTGTATGAGTTATAACTCTTACACGGAGGCTTCGTGAATCCTGCCCTAAGTCTTTTTCTATTGACATGTACTGCCCTACTAGTAATCTCATATAGCCACAGCTGGTCTCAAGATTGAGTTGTTGCCATTTACTAAGTAGTTCAGGGTAAGTTTTGCCAAAATTCGGCATCTTAAGTATACGTAAACCAGTCAGTAATACCGTATACAAATAATAATAAGAAGATCAGGGAGATCTTCCACAGAAAGTGGAATATTCTCACAACAGATGATGATATACAGCGACTTGTGGGTGATAAACCTAGATTTACTTACAAGAATACAAAATCACTCAAACGACTATCATGTTATGAGAGAAATAATAAATTTGTGTTAACATCTGATAGAAAAGGGACCTATGCTTGTAGGACATGTAACTAGTGCAATTACATGTCTAATAGCAATAGTTTTGTCCATCCTGACAGTGGAAGATTGTATAATTTTTCAATTTATGCAGACTGCAAGTCACAGGATTTAATATACCAAGCGGTCTGCACAAAATGTAGTCATTTTTATGTAGGAAAGACAAATAGGACCCTTCAAGAAAGAGTTAGACAAAATGTCTATGCTATAAACAGGGAAGATGACAGCAATACCCTAGCAAGACATGTTATAAATGAAGGGAGTACACATGGTTTGAAATTTACTGTGATCGAGTTTGTTTATAAGAACATTAGGCTAGGTGATCATAGAAATTACACTGAACAAAGAGAGACAAGGTGGATCATGAGGCTACAAGTAGATAGACTATCTGGTTTGAATGACAGGGTGCCCATGAAACCGTTCTTGATAGCAAGGGACAACAAGCATTAACATTGTTTATTAGCTATTATTCTAGTGTTTTTCAGGATGGCTCACGAATCTATTAATAAACAACATATATATTTTATATTTTCATAGTATACATTTATACATAAGCACGTTTTTTTAAATAGTGGAACAAATAGTTTGAGATGTCTTTAAGCTGCATGAGGTTGAAGTATCTATTCTAAATTAAATATTTGTTTTTAATATAAAGAATCACAGAGGTTTTGAACATGAATTTCAGCCAGCAATTTGTTAGTTAACTTTTTAATCAATTAAGCACTGATGTCGTCAAGTAATGAACAATAATGATTGGTTGATGAAGTAACAACAAAGGTATTTAAATGTAGAAATGGCTTAGCTTTTTTAACAGTCTGATGAAGCAGTCAAGAGAATGTGAAAGCGCTTACTGGATGTTTTATTGTTTTTGTTTTTTAGTTGAGTGTTTTAGAGGTCAAGCTTCTTATTGTTGTGTTGTGCCTCAAGAAAAGGTTATTTGGATTTTGAAACTACATTTTGCTCGAGGCACTTTACCCTTTGTGGTTGATTTGTTTTGCTTAACTCAATTACAAGTGTTTTGAAACATATTTCTTATGTAGTGTAGGTTTTACTTCTTATGTCAGTTGCTTGATTCCAGTAGAAACAAACATGTATTTTTCCATTGATGTTAGATTTTGTATTTGTGATTCAAATTGTCAACAAAAGGAATACTGCTCTATTGGTCCCTGTTTAGAATCTGCTTTTCAAATTGACTAATGGGGGCTGAGGGAAGACTCAGTTGAGCAGTACAAAGTATTGTGGCAAATTAAGCTTATTGTTATGCATTTTTTTGCCTATATAACTATGTCTTTTTTCCAAAGGGTTTAGAAATTGCTTTTTATGTACCAAGGTTTTCATCCATATCCCAGCTGTAGGACTCCTATAGTAAAAAAACAGTACTTTTCTACTGGTGTCAGATCTTGTACCCATTTCTCAGTTTGCTATCGAAAGGACCACTGTTCTATAGGTTCCTGTTACAAGATTTGTTTTTTAATTGGATGATGCGAGGGTGAGGGAAGAAATTATTCAGCACCGAGAGGCATCATGACAGATTATAATCTCACTATTTTTTGGATCATACGATTATGTTTTTAGTTAAAGAGTCTTGGAATGGACTTTTTATAAAGTGCAGGGTTTAATCTTGTATTTTAAATGTTTGATTTCTATAAAAGAATTGGATGTTTTTTCATTGACTTTAGATCTGTTACACGTGTTTCAGTTTGTCCACGATTAGACCATTATTCTATTCGTCCTTGATTATCGAGGTGCTTTTTAATTGGTCAATGAATATAACAATTTTATTGGATTGTTTTGGGCCACAGAACTTGTTACGAGGTTAATTTGAAACTATTGCAGGATTTTAAGTTTAAATTCTGAAGAAGTAAATGTTACATTAATTCTTCCTGTTGCTTTCTCTTAACTCCCTAACCACTTTCCTCTCTTCTCCCCCTGCTTCCACTTTCCTTCTATTTCTAACTTCTTCCTTTTCTCCTATATTTTCTTTTCCTTTTTTTTCCTACTGTCTATCTTACCCACTTTCCCCTCCACCATCTCTCTTCTTCCTTCCCTTTCCCTATATAAACCAAAGTACTCCCTTATGCCTTTCTCTCTACATGTTTTATTGTTTATCCTATGTAACGCCTGAATTTACACGCATTCCTTGGTGGCCATAACCGTATAACATTGTGCCATGTTATTATTCTCTGTACTATGAATATGTTTAATCTTGCTGTTACTATATGTTTTATCAACTTTTATCAACTCTCCATTTTTTTATATAATTTTTTGGTAAGTTCTTTTATGTAATTTTCTTGATTTTTTTTAAATTTCTTTTTGAAACTTTTTTGAAACTTTATGTAAGTCTTATTGTTACCTTGGAGCTTTTCTCCCCAGGCCTCCACTGAAAATGGGCTTACTTTGGCCCAGTGGACTTTCCTGGTAAAGAAATGCCAATAAATAAATAAATAATATACAGACGAAAGCACTTATTTTTGCTTTTATGAATGTATATGTCCTAATCATTTTTTTAATTACATTCCATTTGCGACCATCTTCTTTCCAGTCCAGTATCTTGTCTTGGAATTGTTGTTTGAACAAAAACTATAATCAAAGAAAGAAGTTTAGTCTTGCTCTTCAACTTTGCTTTTTCCCAGCTTCCTTTCAGCACATCCAAACCAACCAAGAAAGATCTATATCAGATGCGCAAGTTTTCAGAAACTTGAAATTCATACAGACAAGACCATATGATCGAGTTTCTGAAAACTCAAACATCAAAAAAACCCCACAAAAATCTACTTTTTTACATTTATGCAGGGTAGAAGCCCCCCTGCACTACTTACACCCCCTGAAAATTTTATATACCAACTATGAAATCGCACTACAGTGAAGAAAAGGGAGCATTTCCTGATCTTTGCTGTACTGCGATCTTCATTCAAAAGCTTCAAGTTTTCAAAAACTTGATCATATGGTCTTGACCATATGAATTTTGAGTTTCTGAAAACTTGATCAACTGGTAGGGATCTACCAAGACTGCACTGTATTAACTGCTGTGGAAATAACATTACCATTGATTGTATAAACAAAACACTTAGCCTTGCTCTTCAACTTTACTTTTTCCTAGTTCGTCTTAACACATTCAGTCTAATCAGTACTGCACTATAATAACCACTGTGGAAATAACTGCATTAAGTTGGGGGTCTGAGGGCCACTACGAATCCAGAAGCCATGAGTTTTCTAGATGCTTTGAGATGGATTTTAGTGTTTAAAAAAATGTTTAATTCATTAATGCAGTAATGGCCTGAATGAAAACAATGTTTATGGTACGAAATTCAGTCTTACTCTTCAACTTTGCTTTTTCATGCATCCTTTCAAGACACCCTAACTGATCAAGACAGAACTGTATTAACCAGATTAAACTGGGCTGGGGGAGGCTAGGCACCCACAAGCCATGAGTTAAATATTTTTCTAAGGTGTATTTTAGAGCTTTTCCCAAACCACTTGATCCAGTGATAGCATGAACAAAAATCATATGCACTGAAAATAGATTCAGTGATTGTTTACATTAGGACAGTGTTGTAGTTTGCACAGGTGTGAGCAGTGCTGACTTGAAGGACATCCTGATAGGCTGTCAATTTTTCTGTTGGGAAGATCTGTCAGTCTAATTCATTTTACATTAAGGTGTCCTAAAGCAGCAATCACTGAGATGACTACTCACAGCAACCAAGGAGGCTGACATCCTCCAGCTCCTGATATCCATAATTTAAGTGATGTGCGGGCCTACTATGGGGGGAAGAAACCCCGTGATGTATGTTACACTGACTATATTTTTAATCTGTCATTTTCTAAAGCACAAAAACAAATAAATAAATAAATGCTAGTAATAATTCTCTGACTAAACAACACTTTAAGTGGACAGCAATCCTGAATCTTTGTGGCCTTGTCTGGGCCCATGTCACACAGGGGGAGGTGCTTGCTGCTGTGCAGCCAGGTGTGTCCTAAAGTAAACAATCATCAAAAATTCAATCCTAGTTTTCTATTCCAAAAAAAAAATTGCATTCAATGTTTAATGCTCAAAGCTGACCAAACACCAATTCACAATAAACAGAGAAGACAAATGCTTAAGAGGAGATGTCATATCTCATAATTCATATGTGGGAATAGTACCTGTCCCAAACCCCACCACCTCAAAATACGTAAGGGGCTACTAGGCACCCAGAAGCCATGGGGTTACAGATTCTTCAGAATATGTGTGTTCATGTAAAACCTGCACTTGATTTTTGTGCCTCTTGGCTTTGTCCCAGAATTGATTCCTGTGATAAGAGATGAAAGAGTCCCTGAACTGATTCTTGTATTAAAAGGTGAGTCCCTGAAATAACATGTTCAGAGTCAGCTCCCTAAAATGTGCAGAATTTGTCATATTTTGTCTGTTCATTGAAAACTCATGGTTTTCTGACAAATTGCTGTGGTGTGTAGTCTGGTCTAGTCTAGTCACTAAATGAGACATTTCAGTTTCAAACCTCATGTGTTAATCTAAAACCTTTCATTCTAGCAACTTTTGAACTTTATAAAAGCAATATTTCAAATCCATTCCTTTCTCATGTTAGGACCTTACTTTTTGATCCCCCATTATGTCTGGTTTTATCCCTGATTGTTGTGTTAAGGTGTGAGCCTCTCAAATCATCCAAATGTCTCATTGTTGATTTGATTTTTCTATAACTATCTGGCAAATTATTGAGTTTTGTAGTCACCTAAATAAGACACTTAAGTTTCAAACATCATACCCTTTGGAAAATGCACGTTAAAGTAAAACCTATTATTCCACCAACTTCAAGTTTAGGATATCAATAACAACTTGGTTTTTAGAAAATACCAGAACTTTACCTCATTTCTGCTCTCCTCTGTATTGGCTTTCTGCTATGAAGATTATTTGGTCAGAGAAGAACATTAGATATTTGTTACTTGATTTATGAAAATACGCAAAAATTGTATATGTGCATAAGACAAAGTATTGCATGGCATCATGTGGAACCTTATGTGATAATCATATTACATTTTGAAATGGCAGTTTATATGCAATAAACATTGTCAGTACATATGTTAATAAGTAAGCAGTCAGACAGGAATTCTTCTGGTGACACATTTTATTGCAAAGTACTGTTTTGTTAGTTTGCTTGACTTTGATCAATAAGCCTTGGAAACCACTTTTCTTCCTTTGAGAGAGAATTGTAGGGGCTGACTTTACTTTTCTTGATTTTTGCATTTTGCATGGTAAAGTTGTAAAATGCACCTTCCCAAATAGCCATCCTCTCTATGAAAGATGCTTACTAGGATATCTGAAAATAAGTAGGACTGGGTATAGGTGGGGGAGGTTGGCTAAGCAGTAATCCTGAAACTGCAAGTCTGTGTTATACAACCAAGCTATATCTGCATTTTGTTAATTATGCAATATCTTCTTGACATAATACTTTCCTCCTGGTTGTGTTATGAAACAATGTAATAATGTTCACTATTTGCACTATGCACAATGCTCATTGTTGTGTGATTGTAGGAGTTATGCTGTATTTATAGAGGATTCTTCCTTGGTTTCATAGTGAACCCTGAATTGTTACCATTGTCTGAACTGTTATGTTTATGTTCTTCTGAAGCAAAGCATTTCTAATGTCCCAATCAAAGAACAACAACATGGTGCAAGGCACAGTAGGAGAAATGGGAAAAGTGGGAGAAGGGAGTGCAGGAGAAACTTTCTTTCACCCTTGTAGTGGAGTAATTCAGAAGGGTAAGTATTTCTTGAGCAATTATTTGTAACGTAATCACACTGATCATTATTGTGACTGTCAGCTGTAATGCCTCATTGTATTGTAAGTATCACTTCATGGTACACTTGCAAATTACCTTGAAGTTAGCTCTAATCGCTTTCTCCCTTTCTCCACAGATGCTACCTCTGAAAAGAAGAAGTGAATGACTGCATTCCAAAGCAATTGGAAGCCCACATTTCAGTACGTAGTGGATGGCAAACACGATAAGCTGTTTGCAAGACATGCTACCAACATTAATGTTTTACATGGAGGGTAGAATGATCTGTACTGATACACGGACACCAGAAAGCACACACTAACCATGAATCATGCAGCTGGAAGGAAGGTGGCAGAAATACTTGCCACACAGCAAACTAACTCTAAACTAGAAGGTGAGATGGCTTGTATCAGTCTACTCTGAACATAACTTGCTATTTACTTCTTGAATCATTTCTTGAAGTTCATGAAGAGGCACTGTATGGATCCAGAGGTGAAAGAAAGAATAGCTTGTCGATCAACAAAGGCTGCATTAACTATAAGGGATATAATGGGGCCAACAGTAGCATAGCTAGGGCAGGATGCAAGGGGCAACTGCCCTGGGCGGAAAATGTTGGGGGGTGCAACTGGCCAATTCTGATCTTTTGTTAATGTAATAGCATCTTTTAAAAGCTATTATTACATTTATGTTCAAACTTTAGCACTGTAGAACTCTGTGTGTGGTCTAAACTGAAGCAAACTGCTTGCTACAGTTCAAAATAAATAAAAAAGCTTTTTTTTGTTTTAATTAAAGCATGAACATTGTAGCACTCCATAAAGGCAAGGAATAAACTTTAGCAACTGTTTAAAAGAAATGATGTTGAAGGAGGGTTGGGGTAGGATACAGAAAAAGGACCAGAATGGCTGGGGCAGGAGGGACGGGGGAGTGTTGTGCATCTGGCCACCTGGTTGGTGTGCCAGTAGAAGGAATGGAAAAACTGGGGGGGGGGGTGGGGGTTATAGATCTAACTGTAATAAACCAATCACTTAAAATGTATGGATTGGCTTATTACAGTGGAGTGTTTTTTTGCCCTTCACTTGAAGAGCAGAGGGGATGGGGCACTTGTTTGAACCGGCCAGGCTTTTAGAGGCCAAAATACCAACATTATATGGCACAAATGTGTTTTAAAATTTTGTATACTGCTTGTATTTTGATCAGAGTACAGATATGGGTGATAAAAATTACTTACTTGGCTTTTTTGACCAGGCCATTGGCAAACATGTAGTTTTGTTCCTTGATATATTACTTGCATGTTTCAAATTGGCCAAAACATTTTTGATTGTGCAATTGAGAGTGGAGAATTTTGACAAGCCATTGAACAACATGGTGGCTCACTAATCAAACAAAACTGCATCCATAATTGGAAAAAAGTAATTCTGTTGTCCAGGATAATAATCTTAACCCCTTTATTTTCAGCATGGGTTGCTTGTGTGACATTGCTGATTTATGTATTAAATCAGGTGTAAAGGCAATGATCCTACTTGTGAAGGAGTTAATATCTGACACTTACTGTCATTTTCCAGCAAAGTGCATAGTACCAACAGAAACTTTGAGTGTTTGCACTATTTGTGGTTATTGAATTCCTCAAAATAGTCAGATATATTCCCACTAATGGCTAAGACCGATGAAGAAAATCAAAAGAATCCTTTCCTGGTGGCCTGCCTTGAGGTTCTACTTCTTGTTCTTTGAACTGCTGTCTGTTAAAAATAGAGCTAGTAGCAGGCAGCAGACTGCAAAGTCATAACATTAAGCTAGCATTTCTTTTCCTGCAGTATGCACTTGAACAACTGCAGAACTTCAATGTGCAAATGCAAACCAGGGAAAATAAACTGCTCACCTTGAATAATGATATACAGAATGTACTGCAAGCATACGCTGCTAGAGTATTTAAACCCCCTATTGCTAGATATGTTCTGGACAATGTAACTACTATTAATTCATTTACTGAAGTGCAAGAAAACATACTGTAAAACAGTGAAATCCATATTAGTTCTGATGCTGAAATGTACTTGTTGAGAAGAGGGACTGTAATAGGGCAGGGCAGTTTTACATTGCAGATCTACTAAAAAGTAATCCTCAGCTACAGAATATTGGCATCTTTCTAGATCCTACTGGGAAGCTGCAGCTTTCTTCTAATACTAATACAGATATCGGCATGTCTTGTTTTTTGTAGCTCTTGGTTGTAGCGCTGCAAGCTAATAGATGAATTTTCAGTGTATCAAATAACTGAGTGACCATATAGATCAGACATGCATGTTTGCACGTGCATGTGTGTGTATGTGTGTGTGTGTGTATGCATGTGTGCATATATGTGTGTGTGAGTGTGTGTGCATATGTGTGTCTGTATGTTTGTGTGTGTGTGTGTGTGTGTGTGTGTGTGTGTGTGTGTGTGTGTGTGTGTGTGTGTGTGTGTGTGTGTGTGTGTGTGTGTGTGTGGGCGTGCGAGCTAGTGTGCATGTATGTGTGCTTTTGTGCATGTGCGCATGTATGTGTATGCACTTGGCCATGCATGTGTGAATATGCACGTGTGTGTTTGTGTGGGTGGAGATTTTGTGACTATATGTGCATGACTGATTATTGTGAGTTTATGAATGGTACATACAGGTATGCATGTGTCTGTGTGTGGCGACATATAATACTTGGTATGACCTATGGCTGCCATGGTTGAGAAGATGGTGGATGTACAAGGCAGGAGCACTGAATGTGTTTTTGTCTGTCTGCATGCAAGTAACAGTGTGCCTTTGTGTGTGTGCATTAATGTTTGAGTGTCTAGTCAGAGTGCATGGCTGTGTGTCTATGTGTCATCTCTACTATTGGACCGAGGAGGCTGTATGGAAATTGGGGCTTGTCTCTACGTAGCCTTCTCTGACTGCAGCTGGGAGAAAGTACTGTATACACAGTGTGTGTGTGTGTGTGTGTGTGTGTGTGTGTGTGTGTGTGTGTGTGTGTGTGTGTGTGTTTGTCTGCTCACATACTCATGCAAGCATATGTATGTGCATTAGTCATATCCAGATTATGATGAAATTCGACAGAATCTGGCAGCTAAGAATGAAAGTGAGAGACACAAACACAATGACATATAGATGGGGAGAAGGACAGACAAAGACACAAATGTGCTAAATTTATATTAAAACAAGGTTCACTGAAGGATGCTTGGATAAAATCATATAATAGTTAATTGACACACACATACAAAATGGTAGTATTCCAGTATGACATAGGAAAGTACAAAGCTAAAGAAAAACAGAAAGACTGGTTAATATCTTATTTTTGCCCCCACGTTTGCTGTTTTACTTTTTCTGATTATTTGACTACAGCAAGGCCCATATTCTTCTAAAGTCTGAAAAAACTTGGCAGGGTTAACAGTGGATTACAATATAATTTTGACTTATTAAAGTATGCATACAAAGGTGCTTATTCAACCAGATCAAAGGAGCTGGCTTTCCTTTAAGCATTTACAAAACATTTGATGTCTAGACTCATAGTGTTCATGAACTTGCACTTGTATGTTTGATTTCCTGCTCAAGCCAGCAGGTCTACCAATGTATTGTATCTGGAGGCTTAATGTGAAATCTGTATTTTGTTACAGATTTATAGGAAGCGGCAATCAGATGTGCATTCTTACCAAAAAAATATAATCAACTTCACTGGGTGTCTGTTAAGAATTATGACATAGCATAACTGTGTGATGAGTGGTGATGTACAGGGAGGGCTTGAGTCACAGATATTTAGCAGTATCATGCTCCCCTCAAAAATGTGGTATGTGAATGATTACATAGTAGCATGCAAATGAGTGCCTTCATACAAAGTTGGCTCACCACATAGGCAAATGATCAATGTAGACATATAAATGCAATGCTATGAGCCACAGCTGTCATCTGTTCTGAATACCTGGATTTCTTAGTGCATATGAGCTTCACTCATGTTGTTAAGGTTGGAATAGCAGCAGCCTTAGCTGAACAAATGTTGGTGGCCAGTCTCAGAGCCAGTGCCCATGATTTGGATGTCATCACACTCTGTGTCTCAGATGGGCCCACCAGTGGCTAGCATTCTGTCGTTGACATGAACAGAGCATCATTGAATGCTATGATGGGGACAGGGATGCCTTAGACATTTGCTTCCCATACATGGAATTAAGGGGGTGTGAACTGACCATCACTGTGGACACAAAGCTTCTGTAGCATTAACCATCCTTGCTACAGGGACCTTTAACACCTGAAAGGGAACATACTTGGAATTTCACAGGCATCAACCTTGTGGATCCTGAGCCAGTTCCTTGATGTGAGATGGAAGAGCATATATACAGACAGCAAAGGAGAGTACCAAAACTAAGCAGACGTTTTACAACATAGTGCACTTCTCTGAGAACCTGGCATTATTTATTGCACCCACATTACCATTAAAGTCCCACCTGCTCCACTTGGTATCCAGTATCTCAACCAGAAGAATTTTCACTCCATCAACTGTGAAGGGGTGTGTGATGCATAGGGATTGTACAACATGTCTGAGTACCACCCTGGCAGTTCTTGTGAATCTTGCAACTGGTACACATGTGAACTCATCTTACTGGTAGGTGTACATAAGCCAGGATATGTGTTTGCCATTGATGCAGGCAGCCAGCCACAAATAAAGGTGTCCACTATTAAATGCTGCAGATGATGTTACATGTGCCTTAGAACCATGGATGATGATCCCCATCCAAAACCTACTATGACTGAGGTAGTGATCAACAGTCTGCATTCATAAACACTGGACACTGTCAAACAAGAGCCTGGATTTTTAAAGGGACCTTTCTACTGCTTGGGGACCTCTGGTGACCCACTGTAGTACATGCCTGGCACTTGCAGTCAGTTATTTGTGGAGTGCATTGTATTATACAGTCTAGTGAAGCACAAGAAGTTTCAACTTGCAACGTGTTGCAACAGTAGATGAGAAGCTGGGTACAAAATAATCAGAAGAATCATCTGCAGTGGTAGTCCATGCAAGACAGAGGTGGGGTGCAGTATATTGTGGCACAAGCAAAGTGTCAGCATCTTTTCTACAACTATAAGCCATGATGCAGACAACACAAAATAAAACTGATGCATGCATTAGCATACTATGCATCTAACATTATCTTATCTACACAGGCCAGAGGGTGGACAGGTATATTCAACTTCATTTGCACAGATGGGATGGGGCACAATGACAGCTGACATCATTGCTATCATATTCCTAAGGGACAGTGTATGTGGATGAGGTAGACACTCAGACAGGTAGCAGGTTGGGGTGAGTCAAGAATTATTTTATCCAGGGTGGGGTGGAGCTGCTATGTCATGAATTTTGACCATGTGTACCGTTAAGACTTGCAGTTTCAGGGCTTGATGACTTTTGCATTCCAGATGGCATAATACTTTCACTGTACATAAGGGAAGCTGAATGTGATGCCCTATGTTGAGGCCAGTAGAGGGATGGATGGCACCCATGACCCCCAACAATGGCCATGGTTAGATGTAGCACTCTTTTGGTCAACAGAGGTTAGAAGCAGTGTGGAATTGTAAGAACTAGAGTGGGAAGCCTGTTGAGACATCCCAGGCTCATAGCCTAATGACTACTGTCTGTCAGCCACCACCATGAGATTAGAGTTACGTGGGTGCAATGACAGTAATGTTATTGCTGTCTGTACCATCTATGTAAGCCTGGCCTGTGACCAACTTGCTCAAATCCTTGCATGACCATGGCTAGTATGGCTTGCAGAGATGTAATGAAGGGCAGTTGCCATCTGATTCACAGACACTCAGATGGATGCCATGCTATGTAGGCTACCAACGACATGAGCATGCATGTTTGCTCCAAGCCCCTATTTGGCATGTCACTTAGCAGGTGCTAAAGGTCACTCTGTAGTCTATGCAGTTTTTGTAACTGTTGCATACTCTCATGCAGGCCATGCGGCATGCTTACCATCTCTACTGTGGTGTGTGCAATCACTCTTTGTGAATGGATCACTGATCTGCACATCCTCTTGTTGATGCCACCTGTGGCACCCAAACCTGGAAAAGACCTGGAGTCATGGTGGTGATGCACAGAAGCATGCCTCTCTTCTATGGTGTGTGCATGTGTCTACTTTATATGGGCAAAATTTCCAGACTTTGAACATTATGAGGCTGAGGTCAATATGATCGAAGTTTTAAGACTTTGAACATCAAATAAAAAAATAATAAAAACAAAAACAATTTCTTTTATGTTTTTATGGGGATCAAGCCCCCCTGCACCCCCCACACCCCCTGCTAGTTAAATATACCAACTCCAAGATTGCATTATAGCGAGAAGAATGGTAAATTTCCTGTTCCACGCTGTACAGTGATCTCCATTCAGAATGTTCAAAGTTTTAAAACTTCACTCATAAGGTTCTCAGCCATATGATGTTCAGTCATCTGAAGGGGACCCATGCACACACATCGGTGGCTGTGTGGCTGCTGGATAACATCTGTGGTAGTCATGTCTGTGTAGCATAAATGAGGTTTATACTGACAGGATTTCCAGCTCTAAACAGAGATGATGCTGTAAGTTTAATTAGACCCTCCACCATTACCTCATATATGGAGAAATTGTGCAAGCCCTCCAATGTTATCATTGTTCACAATGGTACTGTGTTATTAATAGATTGTGAATGTTACTATCATCAGCAGCAGCAGCTACAGCTGACATGCTGATATCAGACATGTGCCATACTGCTGTGCTGGACCCTCCAACAATGGAACCTTTGAAAGCATAAAGATGACATACTTGTGGCAGTGCTAGAATCTATAACTCACTCCTCCTTACCCATAGCAAACATGCTGATGCATGACAGCTGTATAAATAGCATATGGGCATCTACATACCTTGTGGTGTAAGGTGTTGCATTTTCAGCTCTGACAAACCTAGAGAACAGATATGCAGAGGCATTGAGCTGAATAATTTAAACCCACATGTGAATCAGTGTACAACCTGCAAATGTACCTGCTATTAGTAACTTGGTAAATTCCCTGCAAACACTCCTGCAGTTGTTAAGAGCCCAGCTTCATCATCCAGGACACTGTCAAGTATGTGGGTTCACTCACTCACTCATGACAGGGATTCTAGGAATTCTTCCATCTCTGTGGTACACATCTGTAATGATGACCATTCTCACCCTGTTCCACACTGACAGCAGCAAGGGGCATTGCTTCTTCCTCCAGCAGTGCGCTGATGGCTGTTACTGCGGTGCATATCTTGTGCCTTTCCCTTTCTTCTATCACATAGCCATGCCGTGACCCATATACAGAGACCATTGTGCTTCCTGTAGCATGTCTTGCATTCTTTTTGCACCTATATTACAATGTGGTCCTCCTAACTAGATATTTACTCATCATATCCTTGTGTTGTGTTCTCTTCCATTGTATGCCCTGCAGGTGAACATTTATCTATCATGCCCATGTACTATGTTACCTCACCCTTATCTACAGTTTCTCCTTGTTGCTGACTTCCACCCTGGGTGCTTAGTAGACTGCATAGATATATTACTAACCATCCTAACTTCCTTTATTATGCCTATATCAAAGTTCAATCTATTCTCCACTGAATCTCCACTCCTGACTTGGCTTGTGTTAACATTGTCTTCTGTAACATGTCATCTGTACTATTTTATCATTTTAAATGAGCTTTAGCAGCATGATGATTATGATAATGAGTTAACTTAGTGTGACTGTCTCTCAATTGCTCCATAATGCATTGTGCAATCACACAGAGACAGCATCAGCATGCTTGTCCTGGCTGATTCTGGGCTAATGGAACATGTACACACTATGCTCATGCATGTGACCTGAGAAGTCCTTATCACTACAATTATGTGCAGTAGTGATATATTTGTTAGCACATCACTGCTGCCTAATGATGTACATCACATGATGCCCAAACCTGTGGCCATGTGTACAAGGCTATCAATCTGCTCCTCATGAAGACTAGAAGAGTGCAAAAGGTCTATTCAGGAGCAGGTTTAGCAG
Organism: Protopterus annectens; assembly: GCF_019279795.1. Classification (NCBI taxonomy): domain Eukaryota; kingdom Metazoa; phylum Chordata; order Ceratodontiformes; family Protopteridae; genus Protopterus; species Protopterus annectens. The sequence continues at coordinate 503,668,124 of NC_056728.1, read as the reverse complement.
GGCTCCTGCTTGGTGCATCCAGGACACAAAGATATTTCTTTGATGATGTACAGAGACTATCAGGAACACTTGCAGGACCATTATGATGACTCACTACACTGATTGGCTGTTAGGCATCTGCTTTTCATGTCGGAGAGTGATGTCAGTAGCATTAAGTGATATATACAGATAAAGCTATAGCACCACTCAAATGGCTTCACCAGTAGGAGGGCACCACTTACACTACTTCACCAGTGGAAGGCATAGATTAGGAGAAATTGTAACAGCCTTTTATTGTGAGTGCTGTATATTTGATTTTTGTTGTTGTTTTTGTTTTGTTTTGATTATTGCTTTTATTTCATCATTGCCTCCTTTTGATATTTTCACAGTACATTGTCTATTTCCTACTTTCTTTTACAGTAACAGAGGAGGCAGTTCAACAGGAAAGCCATTTTCAGTAGAGTGGTAGAACAGGCACACTCTACAGGCTGAGGGGGATGTGTGAATGTTTTATATACGT